>NW_025335548.1:1455219-1666867 GCF_004798865.1 Varanus komodoensis
ATGAGGGTGCTGGGTGTGTTTCATGAGGGAGGAAAACTTCAGAAAATTCGAGGACTGATCATGGCCCAGCACTGGCTCCATCTCCTCCTGGAGCAAACACAACACTGCTCTTCTCCCCTCTGCACTCTGGGGGATGCAACGTGGCGGCCAGTCTGACAACATGTTGTTGTGACTTGCAGTGGCAGCACAAAAACTCCCTTCAAAACCCTTAGAGAAAGCTGTGCTACAGATGAGCCCTTTCTGTGAGAAACTGATGAGTATTTCTCCTCCCCCAGAAGAAAGTCAGTGAAATCATCCCCCCAGTGTTTCTGCCCACAAATAGAGCAGAGAATTTCAAGAGGCCATTTGTGCACAGCTAAGATCTTTTCTGATTGTTGCAAAAACCTTAAACTTTGTTGAGAGACCCCACTGGTTAGAACCTATAGGGATGGTGCAGGGCGGGGAGCAGACCAATAAGAGGATTCTCAGATTTTACCAAGATGACAATAAGATCTGATTCTTAGTCATGGAGCTACTTAACACATGGGGTGGCAAAACAGGGATGAAGCCAAGACATGATATATTATTAGAAAACAATCTGACAGCTTTCCACTTCCTATATTTTGATGCATTTCCTCCTAACTCAAGAAGGTATAATTCCTATTGTTGAACAAGGCTTCACCCAAAAGGGAAGCGGAGCATAATATTAAGCTGCCAGTCTTTTCCACCATCACCTTTACAGTCACATAATTCAAGCCAGGCATAGCTTTTCTCTCTGTCAGTCACCACAGTCAGAAAGATCAAGCTCTTAAGCGGGTTTCCTCTTCAGAGTGCACTTCGAACATTTCCCCTCTAAGTTGCAATTGTGTGCCACTCATCACAATCAGTGTCAAACACTACAGTATATCAGCCTCTGTTGTAGCATAAGCAGCCCTTTCTAGCTCAACTGACACCCAACTTATCAATCACGGGATGCCCCTGCACTCAGGCTTGGTCATCAGCTGGTAACAAGTGGCCATACTCTGCAAATTAATTCTGAATGCATGTTAGAAAGGAGCCAGCTTCTGTAGCTGGAGAGTCAGTGTGATGTAGTGATTAAGAGTGCAGGACTGGGACTTGGGTGATCTGGGTTCTAGTCCTCACCCAGCCATGGAGGTAACTGGGTGACTTTGGGCCAGTCACACACTCTCAGCCCAACCCACCTCACAGTTATCTTCTGCAGGCTGAACCAGCAGAACTGTTGAGGAGTTGGGCTGTTATCTGTGCAAAATGTGAGCTGCTCTTCCCTTCTCACCTCTGAATTACAGCAGGTGTAATTCAGTAATTACATTACTGAATTACAGTCGCACTTCCTATTTTATTTTTCCTTTTTTATTTTTTCAATTATAATGTTCAGTGTTAGATGTTTTAATAATTGTGGTTTTATTATTGTATTTTGGAATTTTATGTTATGTAAGCCGCCCTGAGTGCTTGTGCGGAAGGACAGGATACAAATGCTTGTTGTCGTCATCATCATCATCAAACCTTTCTCTCCCTCACCTTTGGGGAGCACATCTCTTCCTGGGTCCTCTCAGTCAGCTGCACTAAGGAAGGACCTAACCTCCCCACAGACGGCCGAAGCAGTTATCTCTATGCAGACAAGTGAAGCCAGGACTAGGCTTGGGAGGTTGCACTGCCCATGCCTTTCCATCCCTGTGGCCTTTGTTGGTGCAGCACTGAGGTTTATCATTTACTCTGCAAAGTACCTGAACAAGAGAAATGTGAAGAAGCAGTGAAAATGACAAAACGCCTCTACCAAATTGTGTTTCCCAGCGAACAGTAACTCTCCATTCTAGGGAGGCCATTCTGGCAGTTACAGGCAGCGTATAAATATGTGAATGAGTAAACAAACAAACAAACAAACTGTGGAGCAGAAGGAGGGATAATGCAGAAGGCAGGGTTAAAACAAAAAATAGCAAAATCCACCCCACTATTTCCAGCCACTCCTCCAAGCTGATGAAGCATGGCCTGGGACACCTGTGCTGCAATTATTCTGGAAACAAAAAAACAAAAACACCTTTGTTATAGACTGGTATATTAAAACTGTACTGCCTGGGGTTCTTAGTCTTACTCGTTAAACAAGACAAGGTCTTCTTGATTAACTGAGTCACAGTCTGGAACATTCCTGCCTTGTGTTGCAGGACCATGTGGCCCCTTATATGTTAATCAATGTAACACCAAAAGGAGCCCCCTATGCAACACCAAGCAACACACAAACACACATCATTACAAAACCAAACACAACTGCAACAGGATAGGTTACAGGAATGCAGCAGCTTGAGAGGGATCTCATCTGGATTTTCAGGAATAAACAAGTGGGTCAATACTGTTAAGAAAGGCCAAGGTTTCTGTCTCAATCATTTTTTCATTAACAGTTTATTTTGGAATTGTTTCTGGGTTTTAACATCTTGTCCACAGTCCCAGATCTAGTGAATCATAGTACCACCATGGCAAGCAAGTCTGTACATAGAATCAGTTGCAATATATCTCAAAATGTGACTGATTTAAATGCATAGGCAATGGCTCGACTTGTGGAGTGGATGGAATTTATGGATCTAATGCATTATATTAAGCAAACAGAAGCATTCTTGCACAGTAATAAATGTACAGTCGTATTGATAAGTTAAATGATTCCCTTATATTGGATATAACTTGAATACGTTTTTAACTTCCTTAAATTTTCTTCTGGAAACTTTGGGATACCTACCATAATCTGGACATTCAAATAATATTTTGAAAAAAGTTATTTGGGAAGAAGAAAGTGAATAACCTTTAGAAAATGTCTCCATGAGCCACTCCTGTCTCTCTTAAGTAATTTATTCATTTGCAACCCTAGACATTCTCCTCACCTTTATTACTGAATGAGGATGTTTTTATTTGCCTAATGCATTAGACACATAAATTTCTCCGACTCAGCAAATCAAGTTATTGCTTACCTACAAGGTACATTAGGAATGGGTTTAAATCATTCATTTTTTCCCAAGATATACAACAAACTGGTTCCTCTCCAGGTTTGTAATATATTCACCACTGAAAATAGCAAGCAGATGTTCTTCAGAATGCATTGTTTGTTGAAGCAATGCCCAGTGTATTGTATGTTTCTTGGACCATTTGTCTTTCCTCTGCCAACAATGTACTTGCATCAAGAATACATGTTCTAATATGTATTGTCCACAATTCCTATCACCGAAATGAATGACGGCCGTGCCATTCTGGTGCCATGGGAAATTAGATGCAACTGAAACTCATTGTTTGCATACAGTGGAGATTGTGCCACAAGCAGTGGAATGGAGGATTTAACAGACTTCAAAATGTTAAGGTTTTTTTTTAGAAAGCCAGTGGGCTTTAAGATGGCAAGCTACTACTGCAGGCCAACGGCCTAGGCTTGCTGTCCATAGACTATGGATTTGTCTATGTTTCCCAGGTGACTGGAAGAGGTGGTTGTCAGAAGAAGTGCATTTAGACCCTAGTATGCAAAATATGCATTTTGCACAAGAAGCTCTTCTTCCTGCCAGGGAAATTCCACTCCAGCTTGGTAGGGTATCCCATACTAGCAACAGGGGAGTGACTAGGGACACCAGATCTCCCAGCAGAGAGGATAGAAAAATGACCTGTCCATAAAGTGTGCTTTCACTTTGCAAAGAGCTCCCAGGTCCTGACCCGTCAAATTTGGCAGGTGCTTCCGAAGCAGGTGTGTGTGTGGTGGTGGTGGTGGGGGGGTAATCACCTGCAGACTATGCTAGGCACTGGAGATGGGGGAGGACTGCTGGTATAAATCAGCAGCTACCCACCCTGGCCAATACGTACCCCACAGCCATTCATTTTTTACCCCTACCTGATCAATTTGTGTAAATGGGACAGTCTGGGAGAAAAAAATGATTCCACTAATCAAAGAAACAGGGCAGGAGACATGGGCAGCCCCTCCAAGGGCTTCCTGGAAGGGGACCTCAGGGTGCTGCCAATGGCCTCCTGAAGAAAGGCTTGAGAGTCTGCTCTCATGATCTCAAAGAAAACACATTTTAAAAAGTCAAGCTTCAAAGAATCCGAAAAAAGTTTGCAAACACAGTAACAGGAGAAACCCTTGCCAGCCATTCCAACCTGCCACTTCTGCCCTCCATGGGTGGCTGGTAATGGCAGTCGCCCACTTGCAGCTTGGCCAGAGTCTTTCTGCTGTTCCAGCCATGTGGTTCTTTAGTTAGTTTCCTTGACCACGGCTGGTTGTATCATCCAGGCTTGCAAAGTTAAGCAAACCATGCAACAAGCCGTGGCTTGTTTAAGTATCTTATAAACCACGTGGGCATCATGCCAGGTGTGGACAGCATACCCATGTTGGTTTAGCATGTCGCACAAACCCAGTCATCTGCTCACAAGCTCAAAATTTTGCTTGTTCAGTTGTAACACTACTTCTTGCAGGCTCCAGAAAGATTCTTACAACAGAGGTCTGAGCACCACAGCACCCATAGGCCATTCAGATACTTTCCACAAGGGATACCCCAAAAATACGTCAGGGGGCATCCATTTTTTTACTTTCTACTTGTTGTTATGTTGTATTTTGTTGTACTTATTTTTTACTGTGATTTATTTATTGCTGTAAGCCATCCTGGGACATTTTGTAAAGGATGGAGCATAAATATTGTTAATAAATAAATATTTTTCCTTTTCCTTTCTTTTTCTTTTTTTCTTTTTGCATTCCACTTTCTAGCAGTTATACCCAAGCTTCAACAACAATGGAGCAAACTTCTAAATAAGCATCCAGTTGAAGTGTCTTTGAACTATAGTTGAATGGGTAATATCTATATTTATTTATTTTTAAAATTTTTGTATGCCGTCCCTTATGCCTTGGCATCTTGGGACAGCTCACAATCCATAAAACTGAAATACAATAAAATCACATGTATAAATAACATAATTCAATAAACATTTACATAAGGGACAAAATCAAAGTGACTGTTCAACACAATTAAAATATTAATTTTTTAAAGTAGAGATTAAATAAAAAGGTTTGACCTGGCACCGAAAAAAATATAGACTCGGTGCCAGGCGCACCTCTCCAGGGAGTGCATTCCATAATCTGGGCGCCACCGCAGAGAAGGCCCTGCTCCGGGGAGTTGTTCTTTTTATCTCCTTTAAAGAGGGCTCCCGGAGCAAGGCCTCTCCCGCAGATCTTAAGGGGCGTGAGGGCATGTAAGGGAAGAGGTGCTCCTTCAGGTATCAAAGGCTTTGTAAGATCACCAATCCATTGCATTACAGGAGTGTGTTTCTTTCTAGTTTTGTAATATCACTCTTTTAGCTTTCAGAAAAGTGCGCAGAATCCAGCTACCATTCCATTTGTTTATTTCCATGAAGCACATGAATATTTTTAAAGAACATGTCCATAAGTGAATTTTAAAGATTGCCCGAGTACAAATATATGTGTATAGTAATCAAACTGAATAAAAATGATGATTTAAAAAATCAGGATTTAAAAAAAAAATTAAATTGTTTTTTTAATTTAAATTGGATTTTTTTAAAATAAAATTCTTTTTGAGGAAAAATCTATCTAAAGATAGTTTCCTATTTAAGATACATTATAGTGCAAAGGTTATTCATCATGAAATAAGAATTGGTTTTTAATTATGTCGCATGATGCAATATCTTGTATATTCATGCAATCTTTAATTTTTTTTTTGGTAAATGGATTCCATTAATCCATTCACAATGTCATGCTCTTCCAGAGATTTCTGTAAGATTATTGGGCAATTTTCTGTCTAGAAGATATTATCACAAATGCTCGGTTTTACAGTTCTCAAACTGTGAATGTGTGTCTCCAGAAATCACATGCCTCTTCTTCACTGCATACATGTTATAAAATAAACATGTACACAGAATCAACTCCTTACCTCTTAAGTGCTAAGTTTCAAAAAATTCAATGAATAGAAGGAGATTGTTGGAAGTAGAATAGATCTGTGCTAGAAGCCAAGTGTGAGGCGGGAGAGGCCAGCAGCAAAAATGAAAAGGAGACCTTTTGAGCAGAACCCTCCATGGGTCTTTGGATCTTTTTGTGCATAGTTTGAGATTAAACATATTATTCTTACCCTGGAGGAGAAAACCTATAATGGCAGCAGGCTGTAAAGGAGACCCAGTTTTGGAATATTTTAATGAAGTTCTCCTACCTATGAGTAAGGCATGCATGCAAATAATTATGTAGAAACTTGATTTAAATCTAATCTTACTGACTTGTGATTTAAATTGTGATTTAAGTAGATATGATTTAACCAACCCTAACCCTAACTTCCTCCAGACGAGAAACAACTACTGGACATTGGCACAATATATGTTTAAAAGAAGCATCAGCTGCATTTCACTTTTAGCCATTAGCTGAATTAAGAGTTGGGGACCCCATCGTACTTCTAACCCCCAGAGAGTTTCAGTTGTGGGATGGTATAGAAATGAAACAAAACAAAACAAGCAAATAAATAATACATGGTTCAGAGACGGTTTTAAATTTCCCAGAGAGCTTCATCCATGGGGCAATAGAGAAATCATAAAATTATTGTTATTGCTGTTATTGTTACTGATAGAAAATGAATTTATATAAACAACCTTAAGCATGATCTACAATTTAGCCTCAACTTTTTCTTGCAGCCCAGGGAAGGACCTCTAGGCCTAAGTAAAGTCTTTTGTGACCCCAAACATTTCATTAATTTTGCCTAATAGCTGCCTCTACAAATGTAAAATCCTTAGGGAGAGAGAGAAAAAAAGAAAAAATGGAGTGATGAAATGAGAAGGGGGAAAAACTGCAAAGGATTGTATCTTTTGATTCCATTTGTATCTTTATACTAGTACTATGCTGTGCATATTTCTACAGTTCAACTGCCTAGTTGTATTCAAAGCAAACAAAACATTTCAACTTTTTTTTTTCTTGCAAAGGACAAGGGAGGGTTTGGGAAAGGAGTTGAAGTTTTCTTCTTCCATAGCTAAATCAAAAGTTACTGCAATCATTGCTTGGGAAATATTGGTTCATTTCCATTTGCTCACCACCAAAGTTGTCAGATCCCCATTTCTGGAAAATCTGAAGCATTTGATCATCTACATATTCTATCATGATTAAAACATCGAATCATGTAAAGGTATGAATCTGTTAACAATTTTAAAACTGAGTGTGAATTGTCTGTCTTCAAGGGACATATCCAATCCATGTCTGTTTTGCACAGGTTCTTTCATGACCCCATTTCCTCATTAATATAAATACGGGGTGGTGGTGGGGGGAGTTTATATGAAAATCCTAAATGGGTAAATATGTATTTCCATGTATATTCTCAGACACTACAGATTTCTAAACATAATCTAAACTAATGTATTTTAATTTAATTTGATCCCAAAATATGCATTTTTAACAGAGCAATCCAATGGCCCCGGGACAGCTATAGAATTATTTGGATTCCCAACCCCAACCCCAGAACTTGATTTCTGGCCTTGGACCCCCTCCCTGCCTCACAGTTGGCTGCTTACCTGAGGTTACCAACCTTAGAGAAGGGATTTAGGGGTCAAGGGAGGAGAGCGCTGCCACTAAGTTATGAAGTAACCCACTGATGCCTCAGCCTCCTTCCTTCTGCTTCTGTAATGCCACAGTTAGACAACTGGAATCTGTTCTGTGGTATCTTCATCTCCAGGCTCCTCCTAGACTAGATAGCATGTCTGGAACCCTCCAAAGTCCCACAGGACTATGCTCTATATGCATTTAGGCTCTTTGGAAAGGCATAGCAAAATTCAAAAAGGGCAGCCTCTGTCAGGACAAAAAAAATGCCCTGTCAGCATTTTTTGCCATAATACGGCTGCTAAAAGCCTGACACTGTAAGCACAGAGCGGGTTTTTAAAAAATGGGTTCTACTTATGTTTCCAGAGCAATTTGTTGAATTGAAACGAGAAATTATTTCCGAGAACCCTCTTGTCCATAAACCTGGGCTCCACCTCTCTGGAGATGCCCCTTTGAGGAAGGGCTAGCCTCCTAGACGTACGCAGGCCCTCTAATTGGCTAGCCCTTCCCTCCTCGTGCCACGTCATGGGGTCAGAGACCGGACCAGGCTCCTCTTCCTCATCCCCACCCTGCACTTCTATACCTGCCAGTTCCCAAGGTCTGCCTGAATACCTGGGAATGATGGCCTTGAGATCAGCTCTCCCTCCTCTGACATCTCTATGTCCTTAGCCCTCATTTCCCAGCCCTCATCGGAAGAGTCAGTGCCACTCAGGCCCTGGGAAGTGTGCCAAGAATAGCTGCCTCATTCTTTCCCAACAGTAAGTAACAACAGAAAGGGTTTTTTTTTTTTAATTATGGGTTCTGCTTATGTTTCCAGAAGCTGTCTAATATCTGTTGTAAATCAGATCATTTCTGAAACATGCCATCAAAAATATAGCTTTCTCTGAGTGCTTCTATTAAATATTGGCTGTTATCATTTGCAGCCTACCATACACCAGAGGTTTAATACTGATGAAATTTCTGGGGGATTATCTGTAAAAACACCAGCTTCATGAGTGTGCTGTGAATTTGAATGATGCTGCAGATCTCATGTTGCTTTGAATAGTGGGAGTGTGAGTAAAGAACGCGTTTTTTAAAACCAAGCCGCACGCAGAAGCTATTGCAATGGCTCTCAAATTCTCTTCAGCCTCAGTCTGGAAACATCAATGACCAGCTCAGGTTGCACAGCAAATCAGTGACTGGTTCTGTGGTCTCGACTATTTGAATTTAATGCCACACACACTGTTGCTTTTAATTGGCTACATTGCCTAGAGAAGTCTTATACTTTGCCTTCCCAATAAAAATGCTTTGATTTCCAGTTAGTTTTTATATATGTAACATGCAACCAATAAGGACAGTATTTAACACGTCAAAAGTCCCATTGATTTCCATCGATGTTATCATCGCTATGACATTATCTAGCTATTTTTTTTTTTTGCTCTGTTTCATTGAGGCAAGCACACATCATTACTAAAAAACATAATAATAAGAGTTTGCTTTTCTTACAAATAATTCCTATTGGCTAGCATATGATTTAAATGCAAAGAGATATATAGTGGTTGGGGTGAGGCAAAATCCAATCCAGAGGCATGTTAAATTGTGGAATTTACACAAAAGTGGACTTGCAATGGAGTCCTTCTTGGTCATAAGCACCTAAATAAGAGTGAACAAGTGCCCAAGGTTCAGCCAATTACCATTTAGTCTTCACGTAGAAGAGAGGAAGAGGCATGAAGAAAGTGAACTCTGTAGAAAACTATATACAAAATGCTCTGTAGATAATTTGGGAATTTTAAAAACCCAAAGCAATGGAAGAGCCCCTAAAAGAGCAGTTCCGCTTTGGGGGGGGGGGGGGGGTGGAGGAAAGGTGATTAGGAACTCGAAAATCCAATGAGAGAAATAAGGAGCATTCCAGAAGCTCCCCTCTATACACCATCACAGGAAACCTTAGGATCGATAGACTTTGCGTTCTGATTGCTGTATTATAGAAAGGGAGCGAAGAATGAGTAAAAGAGGCTTGCCTACTGCTGCTTCAGAATTCATGGCTGAGTGAAGCACTGAGCCTTTAACCACGATCCTAAAGCAGTTCACCATAACCTTAGATCATCCTATGCCAGCACTTCTGATTCGCACTGCATGCAGTAGCCAGTAGCTTATGAAACAAAAGCCAATTGCTCATGAACTGTTTGGACATCTTTATTTGCTCCAAAGACTTTACTTAGCTAAGCAAAGCACACTGTCCTCTGTCCTCACGTAACAATCCATGTTCCTACTTCTTCCAGTCTTCACTTCCTGCATAAGAACTTTCTCCTCTTGGGAGGGTTTCTGTGCAGGAGAAACAGGGAAGAAAGGGATGGGCCACCATGGGCCAGAGGGGCAGCCATTGTGCCTGAGCTGTGATCAGAGAAGGAGAAGAGACCTGCAGAGATCGTAGGCCTACAAAGCATTCTTTTCCATTCATAGTCCTAAAATGATCTTAAAATTAACTTCCATTTAATAGTTAATTAGATTAATTATATAAAATATTAAATGAATATATTGCAAGCACTTGGATTTACAATGTGGAAATATAATTCATTGTGGGGCCCCTGGGTTCCTGTGCTGAAGTCCTCATGCTTCCCTTGAGGCACAAAAAGTTGGATTGCCCTTTATTAAGGTATCTCTCTCTAGAAATTTTATGTATCAGTTTCACAGATTTATATGCCACTTTTCAACATAGTCCTCTCATAACATTATGCCTAAGGTGCTATAATAGATCTCACCTTATGTTTTCTTCCATGCAAGATACACGCAACAGGTATGTCAATTTACTATTTCATGTAAATGCCACTGAGCTTTAGACTTCATAGCAAACGGTTCCTTGTAGACCTTGATATTTGACTAATTTCTGGTTTTTACATTGTTTTGTCTCTTTGTGCAATGTCTTCACGATCATGGATCAGTTCACTTGCTACTGGGATTGGGTTTGCACTGATAGGACTACGCAACATAGCTTTCTTCCTAAAACTAAGGCATTACATGTGCCTGGGAAAGCATTCCTCTGCACAGCATTTCTTCAGTATTGTGCAGCTACTCAACTAGCTTCAAGGGCAGCCCCTAACTTGAACACAATGCAGTAGTCCAGTGTGCTGGGTTCCTCCTTTAGAAGCACAAAGCCACAGACTTTACTGGATTTACAGTTTTGCTCTTTTCCCTCTCCATTGCTGAACGACAGCCTTTAATAAGCATGTTCTTCTTCAGATCTGACATATACAGTGATGGCAATCAGTTCTAGTATGCCTCACATGGTTGTTTCTGTTCTCTTCATTGCTCAGTTCTTGACTTCCTTGATTTACCTAGGGCTTTGGTTTGCTTCTCCTTTTAAGTCTTGCCATCAGTCGGATCCTTTCGTTGTAGCAAAATGGCTATTTATCTTTCCCTCATAAGAATTAAAGCAGTTTTTCTTTTGCAGGACATGCATTTTATAGGAAGGAAAGGCAGGAATGCTGTTTGCTTGCTGGTTCAGCTTTAGTCTTATCTCAGGTATGTATGTTTTATTCGCCTTCTGTGTCTGCAGTTTATTGATCTTTTCTCCTAGGGGGTTGATCTGACCTTTCAAAACTGGCTACTTGCAGTTCAACAATTTCCATGCCTCATGCAAGATCTAGCAGTGCAATACCAGAATAGCTGAGCCCCAGCTTTCGAGGTCAGGTTAAATCACAGTGCTGGATTATCTATGCCTTCATATTTGGTTGCTTGGACTTAAAAATTTTTAAGTCTGGCTTTGCTATATGACTGAAATAATCCACGAAACATTGAAGGGCTGTTTGGATGTCAGTTACACACACCCACACACACATCTGGAAGTATGTCAAACATATCACAAAACTCATCTCCTGCAGAATGCAAGAGCAAAGCTCTCTTCCTAGTACAATCAGTAAAGCCAACTTAGAAATACATTTTGCAGTCTCTGCATCCATTTTCCCCACCGTGTGTCTCCAGCACCATTTAAACACATGACAACCCTGCAAGCCTTCAATGGCCACTTGCCAAGAAAAATAGAAAATGCATTCCCAAACAAGGCAACCAAAGAGGAAATGGTATCCAAAGTTGGATACCGTTTGCATATGCTGATTTAAATGTATATATGTGAATGGAAAAATATGCACAAAAACATAAATAAACACACAGACTGAGGATGATTACCAGGTGATCTACAGATGTACTCAGCCCACTTTCCAGGGGCTTGACAGCAGCTTCAGGGTCCCTGCTGCCTCTTCCAATGGTTCTTCAACTTTTATCAGACATGGACTGAGCAGACATAGAAACAGAGAGAGTCAGGAGGGGTTTCCTGGGCCATCTAGTCTGACCCCTGGCACCAGCCGACTCCGCTCACGACATGCCCACCATGTGCATGTCCAGCCTATCTTCAAACAAAGGATACCTTTCCAAACAGAGGCCTGTCTAATGACTGATCCTCCAACAGAGATGTCCTCTGTC
Source organism: Varanus komodoensis (assembly GCF_004798865.1). Lineage (NCBI taxonomy): Eukaryota > Metazoa > Chordata > Lepidosauria > Squamata > Varanidae > Varanus > Varanus komodoensis. The sequence continues at coordinate 1,467,209 of NW_025335548.1, forward strand.
AGGTAGGCCACCTAACCACCTGTGTTCCTTCATCTCCCTTGCAGAAAAGTAGATAATAAATCTTCTTTATTAGCCTGTCTGTTTGCCTTTCGTTTCAGATTGTCACCCAAAAATGCTGCAGTTCATGAAGAACTAATCAGGCATCTTTAGCAGCTTTAGACAGATATGTACATTAGCTTCTTAAATGAAACAGATCCACACCACTCATTTTTAATTCCTATCTCTGAGAAATGAATGAAAATGCAGAAACACATGAAAATCTTTTCATTTCATTTCTCTTACATATTTCTTAGAAGAAGGACTCCTGAAACAGCCGAGAAGCATGGCAGGCATTCCTGAGCAAATGTGTATATATCGGAACATTCAGGGAGTTTTCTATAGGCCAGCCTCCTGGAAGCTTTGGCCCTTCTGATCTTCCAGGCTTCATCTCCCATCAGCACCAGCCAATATGACCAATGGGCAAGAATGTCTGGCATTGGTGTCCAAAATGCCTGGGGAGCAAAAAGGCTGGGGAAAGCTGCTGTAGGTTGTGAGGAACTTGGAACGCTCTTAAAGTGATAAGAAACTAAACCTAGAAAGCTCGCAGGCCTCTACGTGCAGTACTCTTCTTCCTTACACAGGTTGAGGAGGAAAAGACCACATGGTTATTTCTGCATCATGTGAAAGGAGTGGAACCCACGTCACTTCACTGGTGGCATGCTCATGAATCTGTTTGGGGAACAAGGAAGAAATGGGTTTTCAGTGATTCCCCCTCAACTCTGGATCCTCCAGTGGTTTGGGACAGTGTGAAAGGTAGTGCCAGGTGTTCCAAAATCATTTCCCTTCCCCTTTTGGTTGATGGGAGCCTGTGCTGAATCAAAGATCATCCTGGCAGTACGATGACACCAGCTGGAAATGTAAGGCTTAGGAATGCTAATCCAATACACTTATGAACCGGTCTAGGTTCCTAAGATATATATCAGTACTGGCTGTATTTGGTATGAGAAATAAGGAGCAAGTTGAAATCTATTTTCAGTGGCCCATTTTGTCAGCCATTTACAGAGGTACTTCAGCTATTTGAGGGTTGGTGTACAATATATCTGTGGGTGTATATTGGTGTACAATATATCCGTAGCTCACCAGTGTTTCTCACCCAGTGTTTGTTGCCACTGCCAACCACCAAGTGTGGTCCCCATAATACCCCTTGGAATGATGTTGACATATCTTTATATGGGAACATTACAGGGATTTTAACATGGCAGCTGGGGAACCAGAAGTCATTTTCTCTCCCTGCATCAGAAACTCAGTCCAGCCTGAAAGAGGCAGCTTTTGCCCCTTTTTCATTGAGTGCCCCGCTAAGATTTCCATCCAAACTTCAAACACATAAGAAATAAAAGTCTGCATTTTCTAAACTCATTCACCAGAAGCCTCTGTCAAGACCATTTTATCACTATGGTCATAAATCTATACTTATGATATTGATACTATGAAGTTTTTATCTATTTTAGATTCCTGTATTCCCAGGCAATCAAAAGCATATGATGGTCTTTCTAAGCATCAGTGGTGTTGGTTATGGTCTGTACGGAACTGATGTTTCCATGGTTTCTTAAGCTTTGGTATTTTAATGGAAATACCTTTAAAATGTTTTATATTTTCTACGTTTAAATAATTTTATTGTAAATCACCTAGGGCCTTTTTAAGAGAAAGGTGACTAAGAAATTCAAATAATACAAATAATTTTCCACCCTTATCTATGCTGATTGGTCATGGTGGCCGGGATTATGGGAGTTGTAATCTAAAACATTTTGGGAAGCGAGAAGAAGAGAGTCTGCACAGGTGCTCAGAAATGTTTACTGTAAATAAATGCTGTAGCCATGATCTCTTTAGCTTGGAAGCCTCCTCCAGCAGCAACTCAGTCCATTCTTTTCAGCCACAGAATCGAATCATAATAAACTATTTCCAGCTCCTATTAAGGTCCTCTCCTATATTCCATGGCATCATTGCCTATTTTTTTGGTTCTTAAAAAGCACATGCCATCTTCCCTTTTCTGTATCTAGTTCAAAAGGGAACTATATTCTAGTCTTATCAAGGTTCAACTTGCTCTCCCCCCTAAGCATTTTATTTAAAAAATACATTTTTCTTTCAATTCACAGACTAGATATATAAAAAACTCTCCAAAAGATTTTGGTGGTGGAGGGAGTAGTGCTAAAACAAAACAAACAAACAAACGAACAAAAACAGATGCTACTGTAGTGTAGCCCTTGTGTTGGTTTTGCTTCCAACAAAGAAACTCAGCCCAGTAATTTCTTTGAATAAAAGTCCATGGGGAAGGAGATGTCTGAAGCAGAAATATTGAGACTATATTCAGGTCTACATGCTTGATTTATTGTATTAGTCCTCCATGAGAAAATATTTGACTCTTCCAATGTAACTGCTCACCCCCAGTCAATAACCGTAACACCTAGGCGAGCTTTTAAAGATCCTTTCTTGCTTAAAAAGGACTTCAACCTTCTCCCATATTACTAGGAAACAGGGTATGAAAGAGAGGTGAAGAAATGCAGATATACTTCAGAAATGATGAAGAATCAAATGCATATCTCAGCACTGGCAAAAAGCCAATAGCCCAATTTATAGTTCTCCAGAACTCTTCAACATATGTGCGTGCATCTCCTGTTTGTTTTAAAATTGTCATTTGCAATTTGCAACATGATATGAGCAAATGGATGTCTCAGGCCTACATGGCCTGAAAAGGAGAAAGGCAAAAAAGATGTCTGAAAAGAAAGCATCTCCTTCCACACTCAAGAGGATGAGGTGGATGCACTAAGTTATGTTGTTTATAAACAGCTATTGAAGCACTCATGCACAGTAAATAGCTACATGCACTTTTAAAGTTTCTTCAAGAACTTTTTTCCTATCTAAGCATGCAGAGCTGCATACCCATTTTGTTCTTGAGGAAACTTTGAAACATGAATGTGCCCTACAATTCCCAGTATGCCCCAACCAGCATGGTTGGCAGGTGCACACTAGGAGGTGAAGGACTTTTTCCTTCCATCTAAATAACAAGAACATTGAATTGTGCCCCGGGGAGATCAGAGAGGACTACAAGTTCAGCTTCTTTCTATGTACCATTAGTTGTTTAGTTTAGCAGCAGACAGTCCTTACACTATCTTCAATCTCTCCCTCATGGTTCCCCCCTTTCTCTCTCTCTCCTTCCCCCCAGCCCCACTCCCATCCAGGAACTCCTCTCATTAAAATTAACTCTGAAATATGCAACACTGGCCAGCTAGCCTCCCTTACTAATGGCCCCAAATTGATTCTTAATTACTTGCCATTTTGGATGGCATCCAATTAAAATAGCCGATGTTTCCGGTCTAATGTGTGCAGCCTTGTTCCCCCTACACCCTAGTGCTGGCTGCTAAGCAAAGTCCCGCAGAATTAAAACCATTCCCCGCGGTCAGCGTTTGCATGGGAGAAACCTTTCTGTGGCCATTTATCTTTGGGCTATAAAGGAAGGCATCCAAAGTGTGTGGGGGAAATTATGTTCATGCAGCGCCCTTCTTAAGCAAAAGAAGGAATGGATGACACAGTAATTCTGGAGAAAAGCAGGGCATCTTTTCAATAATTCACTGCATCTTTCCCATAGAATTGGGTGTGCTATATATTTTCAAGCCTTTTGTTTGTGCTCTAGGAAGCTAAAGATTTCATTTTCATGTTGACTCACTCCTCCCGCTCGCCACACGTATAAATGAATTGCTGCAATGAGAAACATCATCCTTTGGCTTATAAGAGCAATCAAGTTGCTTTATACATCCAGCTTAATAACAAAAAGGTAGGGTATCGGAACACGAAGAAAGACCATGGAACTGTTAGGTGATAGCTGTGTATGTCACATGGAATGGGCAGCTTTTGTATTCAGCCTCAATAATTCATTGCCTGCATGTGGGAATTGATCCCAGCTAGGATATCCCCAGAGGAGTCTACTCAGAGGCTGAAGTCGCAGTTTTTTCCTTTTTTATCTGCAGATTAACGTAGCAGGATCAAAAGCCTTTGTCTCTTGTAAACATCTTCTGTCCCTACATTTGTATCCAGCAAAAAAGGCTAACTCCTGCATTTATTTGGGTAATGAATTGCAGTAATTAATGCACACATTGATTCCTTTCCCAACTTTCCCCTAAAGGTCATTTCCATATTTAATTTATAGAAAATGCATACTATTCCTTTTCATCAGAGTACACTCCTAGATTCCAGAATAAATACAATGTCTGCTCACTGAAAAGACGAGAGAGTAATTAGAGGCCTGAATTAAGGTGGACAAAAGGTTAATTTTGAAACATATTAAAAGGTAGTTGAACCACAATGAATAGAAGAATTCATATATGTAGCTGGGCTGGCTGAGGTCTAGCCAATTAAGTTAAAAATCTCACCAACTGTATAGAGATATATTGATTTTTATAAGTACTGTAATTGATTCCTGAATCAGGATAATATTTCAGGAACTTTATAAATAATCCAATAATAATTCTATACTGGGGGGGATTATCCACACTATAGGCACAATCCAACCAAAAATTATGCATTTCAAGCCCCATTAATTTCTACATGTTTAAATTTCTTCCATTGAAATTAATGGGAATGAATGAGTGTAAAGTGCTCCTAATTTCATCTTGTGAATTTTTATAAGCTGTCTTGATTGTCTTCAGAAAGCTGATATAGAAATATAATTAATTAATTGGGCAGGAATACTCTGTGCATGTTTTGACTTACAGTACATGGTTCAGGTATATGAATATGTTATGCTTTCCTTTTCTTTAAGAAGCATAATTGCTCCTGGGGATGCACAGTGCAGGTAATATACTCTAAACTGAAACTAAAAAAGAAATCCATTATTTAAAAAAGGGTTCTCTCTTTTCACAACAGTCTAGCCAACTATGCCTCATTACAAAAATGAAAAGACAAATAAATACAAAGGTTTCTGACAGGAAACAAGGGGTCTGAATATGTGATTACACAGAGCGACAGGGGAGGGAGGGAGAGAAATGTCCTCCCTTGTATTTCACTATGCGAAGTGTTGTTATCAATAAAATTTCAATATACACCTAAAGTGATTGAGAAGGGAAAAGAATGAATCCAGACAAAGGAGAGGCAGAAGGGCAGAGCATATGCTGGCAGGCAGATAGGCCCACGGCCAGATGGCCAGGGCTGTGCCCCCTAATTTCTCTCCTAAATATTTTTACAAAGAATTGAATGTATTACTGGAGCATCAGAAAACAAATAAGAAAGCCTATCTTTTCTAAATTATTTTGGGTGGGGTCACAGTGGAATCTGCCTAACATTTCCATCATGTGATTGACCCTATCCATGAGGTGGAGGGCTATTTTCTGTTACGCAAACAGTTGTGCATTTTATTTTTTTCAGAAGGGGTATGTTGCTCAGATTTATAAAGGCAGTTCCTTAAAACACTTGTTGGTTCAACAATGGACTGGGCCCTTGAATTTAGTTCCATTTATGCATTCAGATGAAGAATTCATTCTTTCCACACTTAAGTTGATCAGTGCATCTTCCCTATATGAAAATTTCTCTCCTATAAAATGAGAACTATTTGATCACTCAGTCAGATCAGTGGTCTTTCTCACCCTTTCATAGTGAAATTATACTAAAAGTTCTGGGATATCTTAAATGTGCAACATCACTGCTGCAGAAGATGAAACTGGGCATCACGGCACTATTAGAGTGCAATCTTATGCATGTTTAGATAAAAAGTCTACACCCCACAGGATGAAGGAATATCAAAACATCTTCATAAACACATGTGAACTTTGGGAAAGCTGGTTTCAGACTCAGAGCATAGGATTCTGTGGCAGGTAAACACAACAGGAAGCGTTCAAGAGGTAAGGAAAGTACAAAGGTGCCACAAAACTGAGTGGGAAAGCTAATAGATTAGAAGACAGGAAACAGGGAGTTGGACTCAATGAATTAAATTCTTATAACATTTCTCTGCCACCGATAGCCGAGACTCGATGGGTGGTTCACAACATTTAATTTTAAAACAACTAGATTTCAACTAGACCTGATGCGGCTTAGCTTCCAAGCTTAGGCTGGATCAGGAACTTCAGGCTATACAGCCCATTCCAATTGGATGATTATATGATAAGAAGACACTCTTGTAGCTTATTGTTGGCTTTCCACTGATGAGATCTTAATTTGTTAGCATTGTTGTTAATTGTTGGAAAGAAGGCTAAGACTTGTCAAAGTTGCTTAGTGGATTTTTGAATATACAAAAATTGCAGTATGGCTGCAAAAATAAGGCTTAAATAAAAACAGTTTACAATCATATCTTCAAAGGCCAGCAAACCAGATAAACTGTCCCCTTACTTTTTATTCCCCCCCCCCACCAAAAAATCCCCCACACCGTTTAGGTTTCCTACAAGTCTGCTAGCAGATCTGTTAAAATAAAGCAGTACAAATAAAGACCAAAGGAAATCATATAGATGCTGTTGAAGAATGGAATCAAATATTTAACTGAAATATACAGGTGATACAGATTTGAAGATTCCATTTCTCCCCCTACTTCCAGAATGCATACACTCACACAAGGATGCAAAAAGCAAGAATTATTTGGAAGCACATGCCAGCTAAAGGAATACCTGATTAACCTTTCACTGACTCCTGGAATCACGTGATCCAAAGCTTGCCTTCCTCCTAGAGTGATGGCTTTAGAAGAAGATGTTAAATTTAACCTCTGGTGCAATGATAAATTGACAATAAAAAATTCAATGGCTTGGTAATTACCAATCACTTTGGACATCGGCAACATTTTTCAGTTCTGTCAGCACTTATTGGCACAAAAGCTTTGGCTTGAAATTCTCCCAGTCTCCTTTCTTTTTAACTGTGTTTTCATGATGCAGATTAAATCTGCCACCCAATTACGGATTCATTTTCCTAATTTTTCATGTCTGCACCATGCCCCAGCTGCACAAGGCTGATAATTGTGGAGTCCAGCCCTGATGATTAACATCAGAAGAATTAATTATGCCTGCCATTAAAATTCCAGGTTGCACGTGGTGATCAAGAAAAATTAAGCTTCTCCCAGCCTCTAAATCATCTCACCTTTCACAAGAGTGATACTGCCTCAACAGCTAAACTGCAAACTGCATTTGTGTAGAGGCCTAAACTATATGCACCCTTTGAAAATGTGCTAGATGTCTTGCCCGGAATTCCAGAAATTCAGCCTGACCCCTGTGTGTGTGTGGAATACTAAGCATAAATTTGCTAGTGTAGCCTCCTAGTGGATCCACACAGGGTGATGAAGGGAGAGTGTGTGGAAGGGAGAAGCTCTCCTGGGCGTCTCCAACCTGGTGTTGCAACCTTTTACAACAACCACTATACAAACACACTATGCTTGACTGTTTAGGGCTGCGCTGGAGCTCTTGGGCACTTGAGCAAACATCTCTCTTGATGCCACCAGGTTCCCTTGCCCTTATTTTTTATTTTGTTTTTTTTAAATAATCAAACATATTTAATAACTAGGACAATGTCATGCTACAACAGGAAATCTTAGGTGCAGACACCATTGTTTTTTCCAAGAATGCACCTGGGCTCCACATCTCTGAGCCTCAACAGTTTGCTTTCTGTGAAATACCTGTTAGAAAAGAAGCATGTGGATTCTGCTTTGTTCATTCAATTTTGGTGCAGGTTACTGGATTTTGGCTTCTGGACGAGTGATTTGTGACCAGGCACCTCCACCACAGCAGCCATTTTGTGAGAATGCACATGGCTCTCTCTCGAGGAATTGCCTTCCCGGTAGAAGAGTTCAAAAGACTACTTTTTTCCCTGAGAAAAGTTGTCCAGTGAGTCTGAGCTCAAATTAGACATGATTAGATCTCCACGGGTGCTTCCAGACAAAGTGCTCTAACACGATAAATAAATAAAAAAGGTCTCTGTGCCATCTTTTCTCCTGACTTATTTTTCCTGGTATGAAAAAGGATGACAGTGGGGAAATCTGAGACTTAAAAATGGAAGAAGGTGCTATCCAAAAACTCTTCTTCGGTGAAACTTATAACATCCATGCCAGGGCAGTTTCGGTCCAAATGATGGTCTGAGGGCCTTTTCATTCAGACATTCCAAGCACTCTGTTTATTGCTTTGAGTGCTCTATCCTGCAGCTGCTTTTAAAGTAGGTTTATAGTGTTGCAGTGGTGTTGCGGGTTCATCTTGGTTGCATTCAACACTGTTTTGATTTTTGGTTGTGTCAATATCTGTATTGTATATGTGTAATATATTGCATACTACCCAGATAACTTCCGTTATTAAGCTGTTTGAAAGTACAGTAAGGAAGGGTGAGACCTTGTCAGGTCTGGTGCCCTCAGAGCTGAGCAGGAAAGCGGAGTCCTTGCCAGCACCTCCCTCCCAGCCGGCACAGAAAGGAGATTGCCTCCCCCAAGGCCACGGGTGTGCTTAGGAGGAGAGAAAGGGGGCCTGCTGTTGGGAATGAAGGAAGAGAAAATGCTCCTGGTGTGCGTTTCAGGGCCAAGGAGATGTGGCCTCTTCAGATGTGGAGGAGGGGCCCAAGGAAATGGCACCTCCAAACGTTTCTTGTTGCCACCCATTTTAATAATGATAATTGATTCTAATAATGGATTTAGATGTTTATTAATTTATTGTACTTTTAGTAAATTCATTTGTCTCTCTCACCTGGACATGTTTTTTTTTTTTTTTGGAATGATCTTAGTTACATTTTTATTATTATCAATTTGCTATTTATATTTTACTGATGGTTTTAAGTGTCTAGTTGTTGATTTTGCTGTTGTCCGTGCCCTAGAGAGTCTATGTGAACCACTTGGCAGCTTATAAACATAAAAATAGATAGACAGACAGACAGACAGATATCAAGATGGGCTTATCTCAAGGCTGCCCTCTCCCAGGTGTCCAGGCAGACCATGAGAATAGCCCAAGTCTACTAAAAAGGAGGCTTCTCAGAAGCAGTTTCTACTGTGGATTCAGTGAACCACTCTGTGCATGCTCAGAGGCACTTTCTTTGCTGGTTATGCTTTCCGGAACATACACTGGAGATTAAAGAGTTTTTGCCAGAGAACAGTCTGTTGTTTAGAAGGTGCAAAGGGAGAAACCTAGCTCACAATACAAAGGGAGCAGGACTTACACTGATTGCCACCTTTACTCCCCTCCCCGGTGCCAAAATGGCTGCCTTGATAAAAATCAGGACAACAGGCATGGCCACAGCAGAAAGAAACCACCATGTGCTTTGTTTGGGATGTAAGAGGCATGCAAGCCTCCAAGCTCAAGGAGTTTTGCGCACCGGGGAGGGGTAGTGGTGATAGGATTGTCTTAAGTAAATAAATAAAAATCAAAAGGTAGGGCTACCCCTAGTTACCACCTGGTGAACAATTTCCTCTATTAATAATCCAATGGCACATGACTTTGAGTGGAGAAGGTATTTTCCTGAGTTATGAAGTCTTCCACATAGAATAGTCTTTCCAAAGAACAGTTTGCCTTCCCTACTTTTCCTCCATCATTTTCAGACGTTAAGTTTGATTTTTATTCCAGGTTTTGTTTACTTAAAAGTTTCAAGAGGGGGAAATGTGCATAAATTACACACACACACAAAATATTGCAAAGCTTACATACAATGTTCTCACAGAATTGTTTACAAACACAAACCATTTTAGGTCAATCTTTATTTATTTCCTACCATCTTATTCGTTAACCAGTGTAGGAGAAGGAGGCCCAAGCTTGTAAATATGCCCCAGGAGACTGAATCTGTCTTTAGGGTGGCAGTATAAAATAACCTAATAGCTCTTGGGCCAACCCACAATCCTGTAAAACTGAAGTGCGGTGATCCATCCAAACCAATTTGATGTCATGTGCTTGGATAGGATTAAATCATTCTAAATCCAAGTTCTTTTAGAGGGATTCAGTTGTAGATAAAGGTTGTTAGCAAAGGTTTTAAAAATAACACACTGCCTTTTCTAACATTCACCTGCTGCAGGAAGAAAATTCTGTAATAATTTTCTTTTATTAGCCAGGCTTCCCAGAGAAAGTGAAATATTCAACTGCAAAAGTAGATTTTTTTTGGTGTTAGAGGGAAATCTTTTACTTTTGCAACTGTTATAAACTGAAGTGAAATAACTATTCCAGTTCTAAGTTAAGGCAGCAATATTACTTGGAAATAAATTGATAAAGGAATAAAAACAAGATTCTTAGGCAATATAATAATGAGTAAGGAAAAGCCTGTTGATTAACTCATTTCCAAAATTATTGTTGCATGAGCAACTCAAAGTGAATTCAATCTAGCAAAGGGTATGAAATTTACTAGACTCATAAAGACTAAGATGATATGCATTTATCAGACTCTTTCTACTCTATGTTTTGTTTGCAAATTACAATAATCATGTATATTGCAAGGAAAACTTAAGAAGGCTTACCACAGGGAACCACTTTGATGAACGGATGTAAACACCATACGCCAGATGGAAACTCACTCACACCTTTTACAAAGTATATACATAAGCCGTGTGTTCCTGTGGAACCAAAGGGAAACAGTACTGATGGGAACATTCATATTAGCTAGTAATATTAGCAGATTTTGACTGTAAACTTCATAGCATTTGAGCAAACAGTGGCGCAGAAACTGTTACCTTCACCAATAAAATATGCGGCAACACTGGAAGCACCAGAACCTTCCGAGATTAACTTCTACTGGAAGTCATGTGTCGATTGAAATACGAGTGGCTCCTTTTAAACGTCTTAACTTTAAATCCTAAGGTAAATCCTAACTTAAAGTGTTCCCCACAGCTATTGGAAAGGATATTGTATTCTATATAAAATAGGCCATTTAGTACTTGTGATCCTTTTATTGCACTGTCTCACAAATGACAACTAGTAGAGCGTTCAAGATTAAATGAGCATTTATTGTATTTGTAACCGTATTCCAGGAATGCTATTAAATGAAGGGTGAAGTCATACATTAAAACATTTTAACATCACTGCTTAATTGAAATACTTGGAAGAGTTTGGTTCTCAAAGACTAGAATCCAGTTTGCTTCTCAGGCACGTCCTAAGGCCCATGCAAACATATGGCTCCCTTTTTCTACGCCTTGCGGCAGTGGGGGGTGCTGTTCAGAGGATGCAGGCCTGAAGTTCCTTGGATTCATGGAATTGAGAAGTACTTTGGATCCTGGCCAGGAATTCCCACCAATTCTACAGTAATCTGATTCATCCCAGCCTTGAGCACATTCTAACTAGAATATCAGGTAAAAGCTTGAATGTGCAGGTTAGGTTGGGAGGGTGTAGGGCTCCGGGAGGAGCCATCACTCAGAGGCAGAGCACACTCTTTGCATGCGGCAGGTCCCAGTTTTGATCGCCGGCTCCTCCAAGTGAGGCTGAAAAAGTCGTGCCTGAAACTACAGGGAGTTTATTGCTAGCTGCTGTGGACAAAATAGGGCTAGATGGTCTGACTCACAGAAAGGCAGTTCTTTATGCTCCTAATGTTAACCCACCCAACCTATTTTGCCTTGGTAAGACATACCCTGATTTTATTTATTTATTTATATTGCAATTTATATCCTGCCTTTTTCCTACAAAGGGCTCAAGGCAGCTTACATCATCTCTCCTCCTCCATCTTATCCCCACAACAACAACCCTGTGAGGTAGGTTGGGCTGAGAGTCTGTGACTGGCCCAAAGTCACCCAGTTGGCTCCATGGTTGAGCGGGGACTAGAACCCAGATCCTCTGAGTCCCAGTCCCATGCTCTTAACCACCACACCACACTGGCTCTCCACACTGAATTCTGATCAAGCAGAATTCCCAAATGCACTATGAGTGTGCCAGCGGAGATGGGTTTGGGAGTTCTAGTAATACCTTCAAACTAAATGCATCTAGGGTAGGGGTAGGATTTGTTACTGCATTTCTTTACCAAAATACCTTCAAACATACTCCCCACATGAATAATAGGAACTACCAAAAGCTGTATATGCACCATCCATTTACACTGCAGAGGTGTCCCAAAATAATGTGATAATCCAGTGTTTATATTATTGCTAACTGGTGAGAAATTGGTATCCCTGCTAATATACTTCACAAGATTTACAGCCTGCTTGTAAACAGCACTGTGGGGTAGTGGAAGGATGTACAGAAGTGCATTCACAATTCATGTCGCCTCTTACCACAGGTGACAGTAACGCAGGCAACCCTATGACGCCTAGACAGCATCTGAGGGGCCATAGGATACTATAGACTCCCTGCCACAAAGTCATCGTTGGCACTCCAACTTTGGAGCTGGGAATCAGAGCTCTGGTGCCCTCACCCTCACAGCTTGCATGGCAAAAAAAGACCCACCAGCTGCCTCTGCAGTGTCAAGAACACAACCTTGCTGAGAGATGAAAAGCGGTGTTTTTGTGGGTGGGAAAGAGACTGGATGGTTCTGGATGTGAGTTCTCCTGAGGCCTCTCCAGCCCTCCAGGTCTGAAATGCTTTTGCTAGAGGGGCAAGTAAGACTTTCTAGAGAACATCTAGAGCATGTGGATGGGAAGCAAAGATCACCTCTGCCACTTTCCCGTCCTGCATAGGATGCTTGCAAGCCTCCAAATTCAGGGACTTCTGAACACTGAGCACCAGCTTTTTAGAAAATGAACTGACAAATGCACAGGCTTGCCAGTGTGCCTTAGGGCACAATCCTGTGCATGTTTAGAAAGAAAAAAAAGGCCTGACTACAACTGCATGGGGTCTTTTTTCTGTCTAAACGCTCAACAGATTGAGCCTTAATGGCCTTGCAACAGTAGGGATTCAGAGGAAGACTTCAACAGGTTGTAGTACTCAGCCTGCATATTCCAAGTCTTGAGCTGGCTTCTCATGGTCCACTAAGAAACCTACTCCCTGAAAGCAATTAAGAATTTTCTTAGTTGCAGCCAGATCCTTAGACTCTAAGCACAATACTGAAGTGAGCATTGGGTGATTTTAGACCCTGGACTTAAATGGTTCTATGCAGGGAGGGAACATGCATATTTCTTCAGTTGTGAAGCACACTAGTTTCCTCATGCATTCCTCAACTACTTCACACTTTACAATTCCTTCTACATCCCTGAAATTGTAATGCCTAACTCACTGGCATGTCACATCCTCCTCATGGTATTGCTACCATTCTATCCAGGATTTCTTCAGCCCAGATATATCATGACCTTTTAATATGTAGTGGTTTTTCTCCAGTATGCATTATCAGTGAGTTGTAGTACAGGGAAAGGAGGAGTTGTTTTAGTGGGTGAGGTGGAGTGTGCAAAGGAGGAGAGCCAGTGTGGTGTAGTGGTTAAGAGCCTGGGACTGGGACTCAGGCGATCTGGGTTCTAGTCCCCGCTCAACCATGGAACCAACTGGGTGACTTTGGGCCAGTCGCAGACTCTCAGCCCAACCTACCTCACAGGGTTGTTGTTGTGGGGATAAGATGGAGGAGGAGGAGGATGTAAGCTGCCTTGAGCCCTTTGTAGGAAAAAGGCAGGATATAAATCGGAAAAAGAAAAAAAAAAGGAGGTGTGCTCTATCATGGCTTTAGCAAAACAGCCGCATCTCACAGGAGAACCTTCAGGTGCTTTCCTGCCACCCTTATCCTTCTCCATGGCCTGCCCCCCCTGCCCTCCCCCCTCCCCCTTTTCCTCCCCCTCCTGCCCTTCTTCATCACTGATTTGCAAATGTAATGCTACTTCTTCCTCCTTAGCACTAACTTTTCAAGCTTTTCAGATTGTCGCCTTTGTTCTCCTGTCTCAAGGAACAAATAGCCGAAATGCATGGCTACTCAGAAGTAAATCACAGGAACTTCAGTGGCTTTGCTCACAAGTGAATCCCACAGACTTCACCAGAGTGTACTTGTAGGAAAGTCAGTGCAGGAGAGAGGCCCTGCGTGCTCCCCTTTGGGTGGAGGCGGATGGCGGTGCTGGCCTTGCTGGCTTCGCTGCGTGAGACAATGGCAGCAAGCAGCACCACAGCCTCTCCTCGCCTTTCCCATCGCCATTATTTTGGGCGTGGACGGGAGCTGTCTCCCCCACCCTTGTCTGATTCTTCATTCTTTCACTCATTCGTACTTCCAGCTAATAACAGATATTTTAAAAAGCAAAACCCTGCACATGCACCCTTTCCAATTCTTCCTGTTTCTTCCGCAGTTACATCCATGTGCAACACACGCTCACATTTTCAGGTATGCTGCATTGACCAGCATGTGCCCCAACTTTGACAAATGCATTGTGCATACATGCCGAGACTATTTCCTTCCATACTGGGAAAAAGCTCTAGTTTAGTTCTTCCCTGGTCCCAGACCAGATCAGTGTTTCTAGCTGATCAGTGTTTCTAACGAATGAGCAAGCGAGCAAATGAAAGACTGGAATCTAGTGAAGATCTTTATGTCAGATCATATCCTATCAACATCAAGTGGATTAAACTAAACTAAGATCTTCACTAACCTTCCAAACAGGAGCATATTCTTTGTTTTGAACCTATTTTTGTAATTGCTTTAATTAGGGGGTATTTTTTTTCACCTTGGTTTTATTTTTAGCAGCCTTGGGTACAGTCTTTGAGTGGAAAGGCAGGATATAAATGAGACAAGCAAACAATTGTAAATATGTTCTCTCTCACACAAGACTTTTCCAGAAGAGACTTCACCATGCATGCAGAAAGCTTGGGAAGCCCCCCCACCCACCCACCCCCCGAAGGCAAAACATCTGAGAAGGAAGCTCACAGACACACAGTGAAGCATTAGTAGCATCTCCGTGCAAGAGTGAACCCCATGTGAGCAGGACTCCTGATTGCCTGGAGAATCTCTATATAAACAGCTGTACACCCTTTTCACACATTGGGCTGTATTATATGAACTGTATCCAATATTAGTCTAGCTTAAGTTCCATTATTTCAACCTACCTATTCCAAGTAATACTAGCAGTGAATACAATGCTTTGAATGAATTACAGATGCTGAGAGGAAGAGGTGGAAGCCAACAAATGTCAGTATTACACACACACACACAGAGAAAGAGAGAGAGAGAGAGAGAGAGAGAGAGAGAGAGAGAGAGAGAGAGACTGCCTTTCCGTTTCTCACCTTCCCTAAGCCAATTCTGACACATAAATTTCATCAAACTGAATTCCAGGCTAATGCTTCCCATTTACTCCAACCTGCTCATCTTCTAAACAAAGGGTCATAACCCTTACTATGGAGGTACAGATTTTGTTCATTCCTTTCCATCTGCGTGTCACAGATTGTCAGGGGTCTTTCATTCCATTGTCTGCTCATCAGATGTTCTTCGTTTATTTGTTTGCTAGGGAAGAATGGAAATTTTGTTCCACTTGCACTAACATACAATAGCATAACAGCACATTAACACAAATCCACCCTCCACAAATAAAAAGTCCACAGAATTCATGCAACTCTGGAAAAGCTTATCCCCTTCAGAATCCACGGGTCAGAGTCATAAAAATCTGAACTAGGCATGAATCCATGGCAAATTTATCCAACATCACTAATTCATAGAGAAAAGCAGTATGTGGCATACTGACACACATTTGAACCAAAGGGGACCAACTAAGGCAGTGAAATGACAAACAGGAATTGATTTATTTTCCCCACCCTCTCTCCTCCCACTTTTTGTTCTAAATGTTCACCTCTCAAAACAAGTTTGTTTTTTGTTTTGTTTTGTTTTTCAGAAAAAAAGTGCTGGGGAATTTTCACTAGTGTGTAATGGAAATAAGCCTAAAAAATAAGTCCTGGGGTAAGCCCCTTCCAAAAGTCAACAGAAACAGGAGAATGTAAAGCATCGGGTGTCATCTCCAGGGTGTCCATCTATAGGCATTCTCCACAGTTTAAGAAAGATGCAGACAAGCTGGAAAGGGTTCAGGGGAGGGCAACAAGGATGAGGGCAACTGAGGGAAAATATGATAGCACTCTAACAAGTACCTGAAAGGTTGTCACAAAGAGGAAGGACAAGATCTCTTCTCAGTCTTCCCACAAAGCAGGACATGGAATAACAGACTTGTTACAGGAAACCAGATTACAGCGAGATATCAGGAAAAGTTTCCTGACTGTTAGAGCAGTATGACAATGGAAACAATGGCCTAGGGATGTTGTGGGCTCTCTCACACTGGAAGCATTCAAGATGCAACTGGACAGCCATCTGAGAGGGGTGATGTAAGTTGGAGTCCTGCGCTGAGCAGGGGTGGCGTACCCAATGGCGTTCTTGGCCCCTTCCAGCTCTACTATTTTATGATTCTATGATCCCTAGGCCTACAGTCAGGTCTGTCTGTAAAGGTTCCTTCCATGATGCCTTTTGTCTTTGTGGTATAATATAAAGCCCGGGATGGATCAGGCTGCAGTTGGTCCAAGTAGAGCAGAATGCTGACTCTGACTAGGGAATGGGCCTTTCATAAACATTACACCCAGCCAACTCCACCAAGCCTGATCCACCTGGGATGTACCCTCCCTCCAGACATGGGACAGTATGACTCTGCTAGAATGCATGTGTCTCCCTTCTCCTTGATAATAAAGAATAACAGGGATAGCAAAGAATATTGTTATGCTTGTAGAAATAATACTCAGCAATACTTCTCATTATTAACCATATTGCTTAGTAACAAAAATAATAATCCAGGTTTCTGTAAATGAGGCAGTTACCCTGCTACTTACATGAAGTTTTTCCTCCATTCCTTGTGGAAGAGCCTATCCTTTACATGTGTTTCCCCTCCACCACCCTGGGGGCTTCTTTCTCTCTTCCTATCACTAGCACAAGGTGATGCAGAGTATAGTGCAAATGCAAAAAAAATGCATTTTTGCACTACTATTTTGTAGTGCTTGCTCTAAAAGAAAGCAAGCAGCGGTGAAAATGGCTGGAAAATGCAGCAGGCCCCGCAGGAGAGTGATCTGCAAACTTCTGTGAGTGGAGGATCACAAACACACATGGCATTCCTTATGTAGAGAAGCCCTCAAAGTGCACATGGGGAAAGTGATTAATAATGCTGTACTTCGTTAGACTGTCTCCTTAGGAAGGACTTCTGGTTGGGTCAGTCGTGCATCCCTGGTGCTTTGATCATCCTTTCACACTGCTGATCCATGCTTCTAGTCCATGCAGGCCACAGGATCTCCAATATCCCCCATTTTACAAAGCCAGCCGTGCTTCCCTTAAAAAAATACCTTAATTCTGCAACAATACTACTGCTCTCTGTGGGCCATAAAAATAATGGAACTGAGAAGATTGCTGGCAATGTGACATATGTATGCTGCTTTGAATCAATAGTGTAAAAAGCAAAGAAAAATCCAGCCAACCATACCCATGTCAAAGAAGTTATATTCCCCTGGTGTTTCGCCCACAAAGGTACTATGCGAACCTCATCTAATCTAGCAAAGAGAATCCTGTAACTTCCTATCAGTACCTTCTTTCATACATTTTGCTGTTGCACGTGATAGTCAGTGTGGAAAGCCCTGTTCAGATGAACCCCTTACCAAGCACGGTTGGGAATCCTCACATCTCCTCCATAGCCAGGTTCTTATGCTCACAGAGCTGCAAAAGGAAGGGAGAACCTTCTTTCAATGAGGAGTTTCCCTTCCGTTATTACAAGATAACCAGTGGGCTAGCAAAGGTCACCGTACAAATGAGAGACAATTATCTGAGGGAGGCCTTGCCAGAGACAAAGATAAATTAATATGGATCTGGGGAAGCTGAACCGAGGAGGGGATTAAAAAGATGTCCCCTTCGTCTGACAGCAGTGACAGAGGACATGCGGTGGCATGCCCTACTTTCAGGCACCAAGTCTTATTTACACACGTTAATTGGAAATGTCAGGGAAATACTAGGTTGTGATGCCTCTTCCGGCATCCAAGGGCCACATCCTAAAAATGGTTTCTGCTGGATAGAGAGGCTGAGGCTGGTGACAAGCATCGGAAAGGCTTTAGAAGCGAAAATTGGTTGTGTATTTGATGAACTTGTGTTGACACCCTTAGCAGCACCTCATCATCTAGCACATTTTTTTTTAAACAGAGAAACCTCAGCTGAGATAGAGTGAAGATTTAGGTTGTGGGGTTTAGGGATAGATGTGCAGCACAGAGAGGCCATTTTCTGACCATCAAGCTTTTAAAAAATAAGCATACAAGATGGTGTCATTTTCCTGCACCTCACCTCCATACATTTTTTCCAAAACATTTTTCAAACAGGGTGCTTTTAAATTTGTTTTTTTTTTGTACCATGAATTGCCTTTTGTGCTCAGAAACGTACAGACTTGGACATTTGGGTCTGAGATGTGAGAACTGGATCAAAAAGGAACACATCTCTCCAGCATCCTTTTCCCTCATTGCCATGTTAAGGCCACACAAGTGACACAAGGGAGCTTACAACTGGCAGGTCTGATTGATGCTCCTGGCAATGTTCCAGGTTCCCCACAGAACAATGTGGAGCTTTGGGTATTTCCCCCAAAGCGTCTTCTCCTTCTCCTTCTCCTCCTTCTCCTTCTCCTTCTCCTTCTCCAGCATTGTGATGTCTTCTCAATGTCACCCAGTAGAGCTTTGGGGGCCATTTCTAACTATTTGTACTCTAGACCAGCTACTGATGGGATAGAACATTTTGTGGCATGCTTTGTCGGGGGTGGGGGGGACGGACTCTAAGTTACTGCCGTTCAACAGGGTCTTGACTGGTTGTCAGGATCTGGGCAGCTCCAGGGCTCCATCTGCTGGACAAGTGCCAGAATGCTGACCCTGGTAGTTCTCGATTCTGCTGCAGCTGTCAGGACCTTAATGAGTGTCACCTGGGAGTCCTGAGCCCTGGGGGAAGAGCTACATGCGAGCAGACCCTTTGCTCCAGGAGCTGCCTCAGCAAACACTGGTCTCCAGTGTGCTGCAGCCTCTTCCTGTGTCTTGCTGAGCTGCTGCCTGAACCTGCTGCTGTTTTGCCTTGCCTTGTCCTGCTTCAGCTCGCCTTGCTTCCTTGCCTTACCTGCCGCACCTGGCTGTCGCTGGACCACCGCTTGATAGCCTGTTCCAAGGCTCCTGCTCCTTGCCATGCTGATTTTCCAGTCCCTGACCTCTTGCCTGTTCTGACTAGGCTCTTGCCTATCAGATTACATCTTGCCTTGCTCCAGGCCCTTCTCCCAGTTCTGACTTTGGCCTGTTTGGGATACTGACTTAGACTTATTACTGGACTGGTTATTGGATTGTCGATTTGTCACATCTTGGTCCTTGGTGCCTGAATCCCACTGCATTTTGGCTAGTCCTGCCACCCACACCCCAGACCCTGACACTTTACTGAGGGTCTCTGCATCCAGACCCAGGCTGCCATGAACACTTAAATGAGCAATTTAACTCAGGCTCTTGGCATTTCCACCATGGGGTTCTTTAGGGTTTATTTTATTTATTTTGATTGATTGTTCTATTTATAAACCAACACATAGCCCATAGCTCTCTGGCTGGTGCAAAACAAAATAAAAAACATTAATAGCCAATAAAAAGAATAAAAAACTGAATACAAGGGGCTCAGCAACTCAACAGGGCTATAACAAAAACAATACATCTTATAGCATATTAACAGCTTGAAAACAAACATCAATAAAACAATATTAAAAGTTAACATTAGTTAATCATTTAAATATCTGGCAAATAAAAAAGCTCTAACCTGGAGCCAGAAGGACAACACCAATCAAATCTCCCTGGGGAACATTTCAACAAGTGGGTTGCAACTACAGAGAAGGCCCTTCTCCCAATCATCAGCCCCTTTACTTCTTTTAGCAATGATTCCATAAGAAGGACCTCTGCTGAAGATCTTAAAGTCTGGCCATGAACATATGGAGAAAGACATTCCATTAAGTAGCATGGCCCCAAGCTGTTTAGGACTTTAAATGTTAGTGTGAGCACTTTGAATTGGCCCAGACTTCAACTGGTAGCCAGTGCAGCTGGTGGAGGACTGACATAATATGGTCTCACATGCCAGTCCCCATTATCAGCTGTGCTGCCCCATTCTGGATCAACTGAAGCTTTTGGACAGTCTTCAAAGGCAGCCCCACTTACAGCGCATTACAGTAATCTAGTCGGGAGGTTACCAGAGCAGGATTTTAAATATCTGCATAACCACTAAATGAAGTCCTCCAGAGGTTTGAACTGATGTGTTACTGATATGTGGATGAAAGCCTGCTTCAGTTCTCTTTTGCTTCCAATTCAAGGGAGGCAGTTGGACAGCTAAATCAGTGTCTTGATGGAGGTACTGCTCCAGGTGACTTATCTGCCCATGTACAACATGTTTTCATGTTCTTGGGGGTGGGGGCACAGTTGTGAGGTGTTCCTGGCTCTCTCTTTGTGATTACAGGCTCAGGAGACCACAGACCTCCTTTTGCTACCTGCAACTGGCATCTGGACAGAGGTAGCCTGACTTCAGTTATCTATACTCGGGTAACCAGCAGACTGGTCATTATGAGCTCCAGTGCTGTATCAGTTACATTGACTCCAGGTCTCTTTGGAGGGCCACTTTGAAGACCAGTTCTGACTCTCAAAGCAGTTCATTGACTTGAGATCAGATTATCTGAAAGATCACCTCTTTCTGCATGTACCTAACCAGAGTCTGAGATTGCCATCAGGTACAGCAGCAGTTATGCAGGAGATCGACCTTTCACTGGAATGCCTCCCTTAGACCCTAAAGAAAGATTTACCTGGTTGCTTGCTTGATGCCTTTAGCACTAAACAAAGACTTCTATTTTCTCTTCTCAGGCTTTTAATTGGTTTATAGTCCTCTACTGTTAGATGTCCGGCTGCTCTGCTTCTGAGTTGGTATTCCTTTTATATCATGGTATTTTAAATTTTGCATTTTATTAATGTTTTCTTATGTTGGCTCCTCTGGGAACTTTGTTAAAGGGTGGGACATAATGGCATAAATGAATTCCGGAGTATCTAAATCTCTAGGCACTCTATATATCCAAAATGAACCTCTGACTTTTACTCCTATTTGCATATTCAAAATTTCCTATCTCAAATTGAAATCCAAAATGGAGTTCTTTGAAAAGGTTTAACTCTGTCTAGGCTAGGGCTAGATATGTAAGATCCAGCTAATATCCCCCAAAATAAAACTTAACTGAGGGATGCTAAGGAGGAGATTACACTTTGTTTCCAGGGGTTTCTTCTCATTTTCCTAGCAGAATCTGCCTCCATGTGATAGCCATTATTCTAGAAATGTGGTAATTCATAGCATCTCCAGTGTCGAATTCTTTGACAGATGGTATAAACATAATTTCCAATGGCAGAGGCCAGCTGTTTAGTCAGGGCCCTGTGGAAAAATGCAAGATACCTTCTGGAAAGTAGTCAATGTCACCATCCTTTGTGATCTAGGCCAATGTTAATAATTAACACTTATTTATTTGCATAACTTTGCATTATACCTATAAATCTGAGAGAAGTTTCTGTCATGTGTGGTGTGATACTTCATAAATGTGGAATGGAGTAGCTAGTGGAGGGTGAAAGAACATGCCAAGGTTACATGCAAATATGGATACTTTATATTTCACAGCCAAGCTTTATTTCCACAGAAAAGTCCTTTCAGCATGGGTTCCAAGGACCATAGAAATATTTCCGAGCTGGTTATGAGGCAAAACTGTGTTTGGCCTATTCCTGTAAATTCACCTCAGTGGCATGTTTTATCACCTGAGAGATATTGGGTGACAGCTATTTACTTAATTGCTTTGAAAACCCAGCCAAAGAGGGGAGGCTCAAGTTCGCCATCTTGTTCATTTCCTGCCTCTAGATTTACAGTTTAGGAGCATTTGAACTTTCAAATTCTTAAGCATGCTAAGTATAAGGAACACATTTCACCACATGAAGCACAGCAGCTGGTCTATCTCCTCCCTATTGCAAACAGCCTAACCTCTACCCTCCAAACCCCCCCCCTTGTTCTCTGTCTCACACACACACACCCCCACACACACAAAAGCACAAATACACAGCACACAACAGAGACTCCACAAAGTGCTGTCCCTCCAGGTAGTTATTCATATTTGGCATACCCTCCTAGTAAAACCTCAAGATTAAATTCTCCTTCTCCCCTGCTGCTCACAGGACAAGTTTCTGGCTAATTCTGTAGATAGACAGCAATTACACATGATAGAAAAATAATATATATTATATATTAGAGAAAAATCGCTCTTTTAACTGAGAACGTCATCACTTCAGAATACAAGAGAGTCATATGTGACTGATAGGTCTGTAAGCTTGGGTTGCTGTCTGTTCGAGATTGTGGCAACTTTTAAATCTGTCAGCACAACATGAATTTCATATTAAGCTGCTTCCCAGTGCTTTAGCCAGGAAGTAAAGAGGGGAACATACTGTAACATTTATGGGCATACTGGTGCTAGGTCAACCATGACATCACTCTTCACTCTGCTGAGCCTGTAATGAGGTGAAAAGGCAGCTTTGGAACAACATGGTGCTTTATTTACGAGGAAAATTTAAGTGTGCTTGTATTTCAATTTATGATAACCCCAACACTACCTACTGCCAAACAAATACTGTGGATTATAGCGCTCCTTCAGAAAACAGCAAGAGGGGAGTGACAGGTGAGGCATTTTCCGCCTGGTGAAAGATTTAATATACAGGACACCTTAGAGACTGAAAGGGCCCAGAGAAAAGAAAATCCTAGCATGGCAGCCCAGCCAGTTAGAAGTGGTGTAGGGAGCCTATTGCATTACAGGTAAGCATGCAGGAGCGACTCGATCTGCGCAAATTCTGACAGAAGCTGCACTGATCCACACTTCCCAGACTTTATGTTCAGCACCCCGTCAGATTTGCATTTCTCCAAATGTTGTAGCCTAATTCCCAGCCTGCCCCAAAATGTATCACAATGCACATCAAAATGTTTAAGCAAATGCATTCAGAAACACGTTTTGAGTGAAAGTAAACATCTAAATACACATTTCAATGTACATTTTGCACAAGACTATAGACCAGAGTCTAAAACATCCCTCCTGAGGCCCAGTCCAGCATGCTAACCACTATACCACACCGGCATTTTCCATGAAATGCAAAGATCTCAAGGGTGTGTCTGAATGTCATTGTGCGGTTTTGCTACACTGCATGCAGTCCTTCTTTGTGCCATGTATTGATGAACCGTGACTACCTTTTTGTGCAGCTCTTGGTCTCTACTCTTAGCCTTCTCATAGTGTAAAGTTTGGCATGAAATGTTACAACAATGCAGAATATAGAATACTCCCCCTAGCAATTATGTGTTATAAGAAGATTTATTTGAAGTCTGAAATATCAGAATTTTAGGAATTCAAAATGAATCACACTCTTTCAGTGTGTATATCTGTGCATAGCCAGAAATGGTGCATCGCCAGCCTTATGCTGTCCCGTTAATGAAGAGTTTCTTGTGGTACTTCCAGAATTTGGCCAATATCCAACAGTGTCATTGAGTGAAAACTCAAATAGTACTAGTAGAACAACACTTAACTTTCTGTTTCACAACTGGTTCCCCATTATGCAATGGGTTGCACAAGTTATGCTCAACAAGTGGCAAAACGGCTAGTGCAGCTGCATCTGCACAAGTATAACTTTAGTCGGATCCTCCTCTTGCACTAAGTTTGGAATCTAGTTTCCACTAGAGCAAAGTCATTTATGGTAACAGAATGATACAGTTGGATACTGCCCAAGTCTTTTATTGTTCAATCACCTCATGCACAAAATTTGATGAATGTTCCAGATGCTGTTATTACCCACTTGCAGTCCCCCTGCCTCTTCTGTCATTTCTCCTTACTGCAGAAAATCCTTGAAGTGGCAAAAAAGCAGAATAGCTACAGGTATTGATTGGGAAATGAGCAACCAAGGCAAAGTGGGAAGAGCTCTCCCTGGAGGAGGAGGTTTCTATGTCAGTTCTACTGCTTGCTATGCTGTCCTCATTGCAGGACTGTTTCATTAGGTCTTCAAACGCAAGCTCTCAACTAATCAATTGCTTCCTGGACGAACACGTCCAGAGCTCTCATGCTTCAATTACTTCTTCTGTGATAGGATGCAACAGAATAGGGATGCCATCCCTACTGGTTACTAGGAGAAGCACAGGACTTGGCTGCTGCCAGCAGCCTCACAGAACAATATAAAGAAAGAGCCGATCAGTGGTGGCGAACCTGTGGCATACGTGCCGCAGCAAACACGCAGAGCCCTCTCTGTTGCCACATGAGCCAAGTCGCCCCAGCATCGCCCCAGCAGCCGAGCACCGGATAACAGCGCACACATGGGCCATGCGCATACTCAGGAAGGAGTAGTGGCGCCAGGCAATGATGTCATGAGCCGCGACTCATTAGCCATGACTCGTTCGAGCTTTTGCGTGGCCGGTCAGTGCACTGCCAAGGATATGTATACATTTGCTTGGACTGGCTGTGAGTTGTTTTTTTTCTGAAATAAAACCTCAGTATTCAGGTTTTATTACAGTGTTGGCACTTTGTGATAAATAAGTGAGTTTTGGGTTGCACTTTGGCACTTGCTCTCTAAAAGGTTCACCATCACTGGAGTAGACGTATCAACCCAAATATGTTGTTCAGTTTTTTCTTAACGAACTACATGTGCAGAAGAGGGATGACAATTGTATTGTTAATACAGGGTTAGCTTTTCCCTTCACCACCACCATTGGAACAGAGATTTTCCTTCACACCACCACCATGTGTCTAAGACATTCAGGAAAAACACTGCCTCTTGGCTGGGAAGAGGAAGATCTCAATAATAACGGCACCCAAGCAGTGATGCAGCTAGGTAATTTTAGGCCCCAGACTAATGGTCTTAGAGGCAGGGGAAGTTCCAGTCCCAGTGAGGCAGTGTATTGGGTTTAATCTGAAGTTTTATGGATGAAGTTTTATCCATGGTGCAGCACCCTATCCCCAAAATAGATTGAATGCCACGAAAAAGCTTCTTGTAAATTGAGACAGAGAAAGAGCAGATACACCAGCCAGTGACATTAGAATCACCAGCCTTTGCTGCTTTGGGAGCACAGGGGAGCTCGAGAAAGCTACGAATGTGCAACTTCATTTATGAAACACATAGCTAACAGGTCTCTTTGCTCACCCTCAACTGCAAGTCCATGCTTTAGAATTGTTCGATCCCTTATATGTAATGTAAGAGCAAAACCAAACAAACCGTTTGCTGACCTTGATGAAAAAGGATTATTCTGGGACATTGCCTGTTCACATTTTAAGGTCACTTCTGTTGCCATGATGCTAAATATTTTGATTTGGGATCAAGCAGGATTTTGTGCTAGAAAATAATAAAGGGCAGTATAAACAGAGCTGTGCTGCTTCTATTGCATCCCTTTAGGGATGTATAATACACTTTTTTCAGTTTGCTTATGATCAGGATTGAACCAGTTTGCACATTGTTGATCAAACAATGACTTAGGGTGAACTGCAGTCAAAATGTGTATATTTCCACCCTGGCAAGATGATTTGCAGACCCCCAAAATGTGTTTGACAGCATGTGTTCATTTGAAAAATGTGCATTAAAATGTTTATGTTTGAAAAATCCTCACAAATAAACTTTAATAAATGGAAAAGGAATGTGTACATTTCAAAGATGTACACAACTGATGCATACATTTAAAAAAAACACATGGATTTTCATGCAAAAGGGTAGAGGAAGCATTCTGAGTCAGAATGAGCTTTGACGGGCAATCTGGAGAATTTCCGTGAGCTTAAGTTTTGCTCATCCACACTTTCCTAGTTCCCTTGTATATGCAGGACTCACAGGACTCACTGCATGTACAACAGGGCTTTGGCACTCCTGAGACCACCCCACCGCCAACAAATGGAAAGTTCACTGGAGCTCCATTCTCTAAGAATCCAGAAATGTGTGCTTCTTCTCATTCTGTAGTAGTGCCAAAGCTGTAGTAGCCCTGTAGTAGCCCTATTGTACAAGTAGTGGGCCCTGCAAGTAAACAGGCGCAAAATAATGCTGACTTATGTCTTAATGGTAAAAGATAATGAAACGAGCATCTGTAACCAGATATATGTTCAGCTGGCTGCTTCTAACTATTGTTGCTGTTATGTGCCATCCAGTCATCTCTGATTTATGGTGACCCTGTGCATGCAAGCCCTCCAAAGCATCCTGACCATGACAGGCCTGCTCAGCTCTTCTGTTTTTAAGACTGTGGCATCCTTGATGGATTCAATCGATCTCCATAATTGGTCTTCCTTTTCTTCTTCTGCCTTGAGCTTTCCCCAGCATGATTGTCTTCTCCAGAGAGTCTCGCCTTCTCATGATGGGTCTGAAGTATGACAGCTTCAGTTTTGTCATCCTTGCTTCTAAGGAAAGCTCTGTCTTGATTTGACTTTGGACCCACTTGTTAGTCTGCCGGTCCAGGGTGGCTCATAAGTATAAGAAGTTTTAAATAGAAGAAGAAAGGCCCCTAGCCTGGTGCCGGCTTGTTTGGCATTGCATGCGTCACCTGCTGCTCTCTGGGGGTCATCTGGGGAAGGCCCCTGGGCTGCAAGACCTTGGTCCCAAGGTCCAGCCCTGGCTGCACCAATGCTCCCACCAATGTGATTTGTTCAGGAAAAAAGCAGAGCCATATCTCAAATCCATTGCAGTCCTGCTTTACATGCAGTTGTAAGTTGTAAACTATGTACATGTGTACCTGCCAGCACATAGAATTCAACCTGCTTGCCTCCATTGTTTTTTAACAGTGACATCATGAGTTTAACTGTTAGAAGTGGTGCAGAGTGATGTGTAATGCATTAGAAGGGTGGGATGGTAATTATTTTATAAGCAAATAAACAAATCAATAAAGCAAGCAAGGCAGCATTTGCCTTGTGGGTGCATCCTGCCATTCAAAAGAGCACAGGCCCTGTGCATTTTTATTTGAAATTAAGTCCCATTGCCTTCAATAGCCTTACTCCCACGTAAGTATGCAAGGCATTCCAGCAGAGATAAATACCATCTTTTATGTAAATTGAACCCTGCTGATTGAAGGCTGCCATCATCAAGCAAGTACATGTGACTTTGGGCAAAATTGGTACTTTCCCCATGAGAATGATGGGGAAATTAATGTTAATTAGCTATGCAGATTAGATATCACAAGAATGGAGATAAAAAGAAGTAAAAGCAGGAGCTATTCCATGCCACCTATCAGGATTCACCCAGCATGGAATACAAATGGACAGCAGATGAGACCTGATGAGAACCAACGGAATGGCAAAAGCATTTAAAAATACATCGCGGCCTCCAAATCCCTTAGTGGCCAGGTCATCTTCAGATCCTTCAGCCTGTGTTTTAACATTTCATTCTCTTTTCATTCAAGAGAGGACATCACTAAAGTGACTTACACAGGAAAATTACAGAGACAGTACTGGATTCTGAAATTTAGATTTCCACACAGAGGACATAAAGGACAAAAGAGTTACCAAACTGGTGAGCACAGCTTGGAACACTGCTATGTGAAGTGTGTGATGCAGAAATGGTGGCTAGTTTTAAAAGCCTCTCGAAAACACAATTATTTGTACTGCTTTTGCCTGACTTGTGTGAGACTGTTGGGGGTGTTATGTTTTTAGAACCATATTTTTTAAATACTTATGTAAGTATTTTATCTGGTTTTAAATTGTATTTCATTGTGCAAAGGTTAGGGATTTCAATACTTGGCATTATAGTAAATAAATAAATGAAAAAGAAACATATAATTAAGATTTTGAGGAAATAAGCTAAAAAACTATGGTGGAGAACTACATATGCACTTGGATTTCTGAGTGTAAGCTCTTTTGTTTTTGTATCTATACAAAAGTCTTTGGGTCCACACACAGTTTTCCTATGTCTAAGCAACCTATTTTTTCCACTATCTTTTATCTTAGTTCAGCCATTAATGGAGATTTTCATTACTGAATGACCACTCCAATCTAAATGATGTTATGCATGAGGAATACTGATCTCTTTCAGAAAGTATTTTCTAAACTTAGCAGGTATTTACACCAGAGTCCCTTTGCATCAGGGAGCACTCTCCTGGTATTTATACAAAGTGCATTTGTGAGTACAAGGGCTCATGCTAATGAATACAATACAGTTTCCACCGTGCTGGAAATGTGACCTTGTGTCGCACACAAATGGTATTGTGGGAGGAGGAGGAGGAGTTGCAAAGGCAATCTGTGCAGAGAAATGGCCCTCCAAGTTATTTTCTGTCTGCCTGCCTTTCTAGAACCCTTAAGTCAGGCATTGGTTCATGCCTCATTCTCAAAAGCCAAAGAAATCCCTTGCTCCCGTACTGACTTTTGCAGGAGTAAACAAGATTGACCCCCTCTTGGAAGCACACCTTCATGCAGCGAGGAGGTGTGAGAGTGTCAGAGAAGCCAGGAGTCAAGCTGCAAGAAGGTCAGACTCTCTCACTAGTCCAGACACCTAGGAGGGTCACCCAAGGTCAAATGGTTGAAGCCGAGCCACCTAACTAAGATATGTCCAGCTTCTCCAAGGGGAATGGTCACATCAGCAGAAGATAATGAATCTCTGTATTTTATTTATTTATTTATTTATTTATTTATTTATTTATTTATTTATTTATTAAAAGCTTTTCTATCCCATCCCCTACAAACATCTCAGGATGGCTTAGAATAATCTCTGTAATAATGATCAGGCAGAGAAACTCCTGAAGGGCAGCACCTGGCCAGCAGTGGTGGCTGAAGGCAACAGTGGCAGAAAAGCTTCCACGGGCAACAGCAGTGAAGCTCAGGCTAACTCTGGTTAATATGGCATAGGAAGAAGGCAATAGTAGAATATTCCTGCCTTGTAAATGTTATGATGAGTCCATATATGCCCTCCCGCCCCCTGAGATCGGCGGGGGAGGCCCTTCTCCAGAAGCACTCTGTGAAGGATATTAGGAGGGTGAGTACCCAGAGGAGGGCCTTCTCTGCGGTGGCGCCCCACCTATGGAATGCGCTCTCCTGAGAGGTCCGCCTGGCGCCGTCATTATTTGTTTTTTGGCGCCAGGACAAGACCTTTTTTTTTAAATGATATTTTAATTGTTAATCGGTTGTTTATTTGTGGTTTTAAATTATGGCCGAGAAACTCCAAATTTTTAATGTTATTCTATTCTTTGTTTATTTATTTTCTTTGTAAGCCGCCCCGAGGCTTCGGCGATGGGTGCGGCATAAAAATGTTATAAATAAATAAATAAAACAATCCAAATTGCAACAAGAGAGAGTATCCAAGGCTGAGATTCCCAGATCAGAAGGGACACGACCAGTTACTCGGGAAAGGCAAAGGACAAGTCCAAGAGTGCTCTTGCTAATGACACAACTAGATCAAGGCCCAAAGGAAGCAGCACTGCATTCGCTCTGCCTTTGGGCCAGGAAGAATCCTTTGGGAAGGGGGATGGCAAGGGAGGCAGGAGAGCAACTGGGCTTGCCTCCCACTGGAAGCTGGTGTGATGTGGTAAAACCGCCCATGCTGAGCACAGCTACAAACAGCCTTCCATACCGAGCACTTGATGCAATGTGAGAGGTCCATGTTATCCACAAAGCCACCCCTCTGCAGGTGTGCATTCGCAAATACTGTTAAAAAACAAAGCCCGGAGGAGCACCTCCCCACTGCAGCATCATTCCCTCTGACCACCACATCCACTGGAGCCATTCCTCTGCCTCTCTGAGCACTACCGGAAATTCAGTGCAGACTGAACTATACCACAGAATAAAAACAACATACAAAGAAGTCGCAATATAACTGGCCTCAAGAAAAGCACCATATAATGTCAGAAATAATGCAAAGAGAATGGTTTTGGGTATGGGCCATGTGACATGCCAGTGAGCCAAGCATTACACTGAGCATAAAAATCTGTAGTGTAGATCTGCACTTAGTGCTAATAAATGGAAGAAGGGAAAAGAGAGAAAACTGTCACCGTTTTAGTTTGGAATGGATCATGGAAGCGTGTGTGGCAAAGAAGCGTTGAAAATGCTGTGGGTATTTACAGTCCTGAAAAGCAAGATCCAACAGACTGGACGTGCCCCATTTTGTGCATCTAAGGGTGAAGGGGCTTCACGAGTACAAAGCAGCTCTTTTGTTGTTGTTGTTGTTAGTCGCGAAGTTGTGTCCGACCCATGGCGACCCCATGGACAACATTCCTCCAGGCCTTCCTGTCCTCCACCATCCCCCGGAGTCCACTCAAGCTCATGCCAACTGCCTCAGTGACTCCATCCAGCCACCTCATCCTCTGCCATCCCCTTCTTCTTTTGCCATCTGTTGTTCCCAGCATTAGGCTCTTCTCCAGGGAGTCCTTCCTTCTCATTAAGTGGCCAAAGTATTTGAGTTTCATCTTCAGGATCTGGCCTTCTAAAGAGCAGTCAGGGTTGATCTCCTCTAGGACTCACCGGTTTGATCGCCTTGCAGTCCAAGGGACTCGCAGGAGTCTCCTCCAGCACCACAATTCAAAGGCGTCAATCCTTTGGCGCTCAGCCTTCCTTATGGTCCAGCTTTCACAGCCATACATTGCAACTGGGAAAACCATAGCCTTGACTATACGCACTTTTGTTGGCAGGTTGATGTCTCTGCTATTTAGTATGCTGCCTAGATTTGCCATAGCTTTCCTCCCCAGGAACAAGTGTCTTTTAATTTCTTGGCTGCAGTCCCCGTCTGCGGTGATCTTGGAGCCCAGGAAAATAAAATCTGTCACTACCTCCATTTCTTTCCCATCTATTTGCCAGGAAGTTAGAGGACCAGATGCCATGACCTTAGTTTTCTTAATGTTGAGTTTCAAGCCAACTTTTGCACTCTCCTCCTTCACCCGCATCAAAAGGCTCTTTAGTTCCTCTTCACTTTCTGCCATTAGAGTGGTATCATCTGCATATCTGAGGTTGTTGATATTTCTCCCAGCAATCTTAATTCCAACTGGTGATTCATCCAGCCCCGCCTTTCTCATGATGTGCTCTGCATATAAGTTAAATAGGCAGAGCGACAGTATACAGCCTTGCCGAACTCCTTTCTCAATTTTGAATGAATCAGTGGTTCCGTGTCCAGTTCTCACTGTTGCTTCTTGACCCGCATATGGGTTTCTCAAGAGACAAATAAGATGGTCTGGTACTCCCATCTCTTTAAGAACTTGCCACAATTTGTTGTGATCCACACAATCAAAGGCTTTAGCATAGTCAATGAAGCAGAAGATGTTTTTCTGGAACTCCCTAGCTTTCTCCATGATCCAGCGTATGTTGGCAATTTGATCTCTAGTTCCTCTCCCTCTTCAAAATCCTGCCTGTACTTCTGGTAGTTCTCGGTCCACATACTGCTGGAGCCTAACTTGTAGGATTTTGAGCATCACTTTGCTAGCATGTGAAATGAGTGCAATGGTGAACTTTCTTTGGCATTGCCCTTCTTTGGGATGGGAATGTAAACTGACCTTTTCCAATCCTGCAGCCACTGTTGAGTTTTCCAGATTTGCTGGAATATTGAGTGTAGCACTTTTACTGCATCGTCTTTTAAGATTTTGAATAGCTCAGCTGGAATACTGTCACCTCCACTAGCTTTGTTGTTGCTCAGACTTCCTAAGGCCCATTTGACTTCACATTCCAGGATGTCTGGCTCGAGGTCAGTGACCATCCCATCGTGGTTATCAGGGACGTTAAGCTATTTCTTGAATAATTCTTCTGTGTAACCTTGCCACCTCTTCTTAATCTCTTCTGCCTCTGTTAGGTCCCTGCCATTTTGGTCCTTTATCATACCCATCTTTGCATGAAATGTTCCCTTCATATCTCCAATTTTCTTGAAGAGATCTCTGGTCCTCCCTATTCTATTGTTTTCTTCTATTTCTTTGCACTGGTCATTTAAGAAGGCATTCTTATCTCTTCTAGCTATTCTCTGGAATTCTGCATTCAATTGGGTGTATCTTTCTCTTTCTCCCTTTGCTTCCCTTCTTTCCTCAGCTATTTGTAAAGCTTCCTCAGACAGCCATTTTGCTTTCTTGCATTTGTTTTTCTTTGGGATGGTTTTAGTTGAAGCAGCTCTACCTGGTCCCAAATATCTGCACACTGGGGGTGGATGTTTATATATATAGTATGTGAAGACTACTGGCACAGGCTTCCTTCTGAGCTATGAATCCCATCATGCAATCACACAGAGGGCCAGAATTTCACCTCGGCTGATGCCTATGCTTAGCACACAGACAGTAAGGTGCAGGGCATGTTGCCTTACAGCAAGGGGGGCAGCACAGCCCCTCTGCCCCCTTCATACACAGGGCACCTCCAGGCATTAAGAGGCGAACGAGAGAATCACCTTCTGTCAGAAACATCACTCATTTCTAATATACCTTGAAGATCTCCTGAGGCTCAGTTACTGGCAGTAAGATTTCACTCAATATGCTGGTATTTTCATATTCTGGCCGCACCCACCCCAGAATGCAGCCCCAAGAGCTTCTCTGACATGGAACCCAGCTTTGCTCTGTGAGGTGCATTACCCTTGTTTTAGATTGTGAGTTCCCAGGCAGGGATTATCAGTGTGTAGTGGTTAAGAGGACGGGACTGGAACTCAGATGATCTGGGTTCTAGTCCCCACTCGGCCATGGAGCCAACTGGGGGACTTTGGGCCAGTCACAGACTCGCAGCCCAACCTACCTCACAGGGTTGTTGTGGGGATAAGATGGAGGAGATGTAAGCTGCCTTGAGCCCTTTGTAGGAAAAAGGCAGGATATAAATAAATAAATAATAAAATTAAATAAATAAATAAATAAATAAATAAATAAGAAGCAAATTTACTTATTTATTTGCTTCCTGTTACTTTTCATACTGTATATCATCCTTTATCGTACTGTACCAGGGCAGTTTACAAAATGCAACTTTAAAAAAATAACAAAACCATAAGAAATTACAAGGAAAAAAGGCAGAAGATACATAACATAGGCAGGCCACCCAGCTTCACAAACCAATTTTAAATGCAAACAAGTAACTTTTGATTCTGTGCCAAAACTAATATAGCATCAGCACCACCTGCATCTCCATAAACAATTGAGGCAGTACGACAGAGAAGGCATAATTCTTAAGTAAATCTAGGCTTGTGAACTTTTTAATTTCACTAAACAATTTCAACAGTAGATGAGGACATGTAAATATTTACTGAAAATCAAAACTGAATCACCGGGGCCACCATACTAATGACTTATGTTGTTAATAAGCCTTTCAGCTTCACCATCGTCTTTACCAAGCTTAATGCTGCTCCAAATTAGATTGAACATCCTGTTCCAGGTGCTCTTTCCACTGATCCTGATCAGTCGCTTTTTTATCAAACTTTATCAGTTTGTATTTTTATTAATTATTCATCATTCCTGTTTAGTGCTATTATCTGTGGACTGTTTTGATTCTTATTCAATTTTAATGTTGTAAGCCGTCCTTAGACGTTGTCGTAAAAGACAGCATATAAATGTTTTAAATAAATAAATGAGTACTTTGTTAGGAGCTTCCCATTCTGATCTTTTGCTACCATCTTTCGCCTTGATCTGGAGACCTCTGCGGACCCCTGGAGAAGCCAAAGGAAATAACTATCAGGGTGCAGTGAAGCCCCCAAAGTACTTACATCATAATGACCCTCATTCTCTATTATATGGGGACATCCTACCTAGTTCAGCCTCAGCTTCTTTGGTAAGCATCTCAGCCCAACCAGTTTGATAG
Source organism: Varanus komodoensis (assembly GCF_004798865.1). Lineage (NCBI taxonomy): Eukaryota > Metazoa > Chordata > Lepidosauria > Squamata > Varanidae > Varanus > Varanus komodoensis. Next base: position 1,500,795 of record NW_025335548.1, read on the forward strand.
GGAGGGTCTGGTTCTCCTAGATGAACCGGCTTTTTTCCAGACTGGGTCAACCAGGAATTATACCTGATCATGCAAAATTTCCACTCTTTCTTTGAGGATATTGTTCAAAGTTCTGACTGAAGGTAGCTGGCCGTATTTTGCACTACACATAGTGCTAAAATGTGTATAAGATTATCGAATTAGCTTTCCAAAACAGAATTTGTTATTTGTGGGCTAACCCTACTGTTGAGCGAGCAGATTTCCACTTACACTATTGGACTTCCTTTTGCTCTCTTCCTCTACAATGTATTTGAAGGGCCCAATGGAGGGGACATCTATCCCACCAGGAGTTTCCATTCTGCTAGCAAATGGCCAAGGGTAAAGAGAGCCCTCCACTTTTACAAAGAACATTCAGGCATAGCTCCCTGCATTCAGCAAGACCTCCCTACGTTCACAATGGGCAAGTCCCGACAGAGCCAGAAGGAATAATTGTCACATTTCTTTAAGTAGATATTTTAATAGAAAGGTGGGGAAATTTTGTTCAAATTGCTCACTTCTTCAGACTTTAGCCTGGTATCTCAGGGACGTTGAGACTTCCCTTATATCGTCCTTCCTCCCAACTTCAAGGACTCCCTGATTCTTTTCAACGCATAGAGCATCTTCACATATGACTTCCTTTAAATGCACCCCATTTTGAGAAGTGAATGGAAAATAACACCCACACAAAGGAGTCCAAGTGTAAGTTGAAGTCTGGGTCTGGATTAAGGCTATTATTTACAGATGTGAGTTTCCATATGTTATTGATCATGCACTGCCCTGAAGCGCAAAAAGAAAAGAAGATTCTGCTTCAGAATCGTGCTCATTGTTCAGCTTCCCTGAATGATCTGCACTGCATTTTACAAAGCATGGGATTTTCTTTAACTTTTTTATACTATTGTTTCAGTCCACTGTGTTTTATCGTACCTAAGCACTTACCAATATAAAAAGAAGAAAAAGACTAAAAGGACATGGGGAAAAGGGAAGGAAACTCAATGCAAAGACAACCAATCAGTCAGAAACCCTCCCGCCTCTATCCACTCACAATCAGTACCAGCTGTAGTCCAATTAAACTTAATCTAGTCACATGCTCATGAGTTCCTCAGAAATTAGAGGAAATCAATTCAAATGCTAATGAGAAAAAACCACAATTTATTATCTGCTGAGGAATACATGTTACATTAATTTTAACGTAAACAATTATTTTTATTGCAAGATTAATTACCCCATTCTACACAACTTCCTCTTTTCATATTTTTAAAAGAAATTAGTTTGCAGTTGTTGCTTTTTGTGGATCTGTCACAGAACTTGAAGCCTTTAAAAAGCATAATCAATTTAAGGGTAACTACCAATGCAGTTTTCTGTTCTTCTGTCACAGGAAAATGTGATAAATGCTTGGGGCAAAGCACAACAAGTTCTAGATAAAGGGTTTGGCTAGAAAGAAAAGGCAATGAAATATATGAAGAAATAAGGAGCGAGATGTTTGCATACTCTAACTTTGAGTTTAGTCACTTTTATGATATGTTTGATATGTCTTCCCTACCCTTGAAACAGCTTGTTCATGATCTATGGTGCCAGAAATCTCTCTTTGCAGCAGTAGCCTTCGGACAATCTAAAGTTAGTATTGTAAGTAAATATGCATTTGACACACCCTGTAGTTGAAAAAGATCCAACCAATCTTTTTCCAGCCTTTCCAGATAAAATATCCTATAGGATAATTCTTACAGCATACACGGTCATTTTGCATGGTTGCATCTATGTGTTTGCTATCATGTGTAAGTAACGTTTGGGTCACTCAAGCTGCCAAGTTAATAAATTATGAACGACTTGTTGACATTTGTATAAAATAAATAAATAGTTCCTGCGTTAGAGTCAACATGATGGGACTAACATGATGGGACTTCCTCCCTTTTTCCCACTTGCACTGTCCTGCACAGCACACATACAAGTACATTCCGGAGTTTTTTCCTGCCCTCTGGAACAGATACTGAGTGTGCACAAAAGACTCTACTAGTAGAGTCTACTAGGAAGCGCGATCACACCCTCCCTCATTACACAGATGGAACTATTTCCATCAATGGAATTGCACTGTTAGACCCAATCCCATATGTTTACATTAGCATAATAAGTAAGTGTGAGTATAAGAACAGCGAGAAAGAAATTCTTTCCTACTTTCCTCTCCCCATCCCATTGCCACAGAATCTATGTTTCAGTCAACACAATAGCCCACACTCAGGGTGTCGTGAGACAAGTTTCCTCCTCTGAGCTGAGAAAAGCCACAGACCACTTTCCTTGTAAAATGCTCTTTATTGCACCCAAGCACAAACCACCCAAAAAGGAACTCTGGGCATACACAGAGTGATTTATTGAAGCTGGTCTAGAGTTTACCTTCAGAAACCTCCTTATGAACATGTCTGGGCCCCATCCCTTCGGGAGGGACTACCTGATGGTAAGCACACCTCTCCACACACTGCTTATTCATCTAGGCCTCCCATCTCTGCTATGGGGGTGATAGTGAGGGCAGGGGCCCAGCCTGCACCTGAGAATTCCTCCTCATCATGAGAATTCCTCCCACTGGCTGTACATTGCTCTCCAAGACTGCCTGGCTCAGCAAAGTGCCTGGCCTTGAGATATTTACTTCCACCTCCTCTGTCTCAGAATCTTGGCCTAGCCCATCCTCCCCAATTCCACTGCAATCTATTCCACTTTCTGATTTCAAAGAATAATCTGGGATGCAGCCAGCAGTCTGTGGAAACAATTGCTCCAGGCCACCCTCCTTTTTACACCCAACACAAGGGCTGAGAATGGCTTGAGTGTGGACTGTCACAGAACCATGGGTTGTTGTGGTTGAAACCTGGGTTATCATGTTGTCTAAACTGGAGAGTAAAAGAAGCTGACAGGAAAAAAGTTTATGTGTATGGAACACAGTGCTGAAGGAGAGTTTTGTGAATCCCCTGGACCAACCAAAAAATGAACAAGAGGGTACCAGATCAAATCACGTCAGAACTTGCCCTAAAAGCAAAAATAATTAAAGATGTCTGTCCTACTTTGCATACATCATGAGACAGCAAGACAATGCTAGGGAAAGCTTAAGGCAGAAGAAGAAGGCCAAATCTGAGATGGATGGGCTCCATAAAGGAAGTCACAGTCTTGAGTTTACAAGAGCTGAGCAGGGCTGTCAAGGGCAGGACATTTCTGGAGGCTTTCATGCAGAGGGTTGCCATAAGTTGGAGAAAACGTGTTGGCATGTAGCAGCAACAGACCCAGCTGTGCTACGGCTTGTTGTCCATGAGCCACACATGAGGAGTACCAATGGTTTATTGCTGGTTTATGAACTGTGGATTGTTCTCTGGTTTGTTATATTGGCTGGGTTTATAAATCAGAAGAACCTGCATATCGACAACAATCCACAGCAAACCCCTGAGTGTAGGTTGTGGTGGTTATTGCATTACATGTATACCCTGCTTTTCTTCCTCTTACAAGGAACCAAGGCAGTTTACAAGGTTCTCCTCACTGCAGCAACCCGGTTAGGTAGATTAGGCTGAGAGCCCATGACTGACCCAAGTTAACCATTGAGACCCATAGCTAAGTGGGGACTCGAACCCAGGATCTTACCAGTCCAACACTCTCACACCACCACATCTCCTGTTGTTTGAACCCAGCCCAATGTTTCTTGCAACTAAGGAGTTGCAGCATAAAAAGCAGTAACTCATCAGCCTGGGGGATCTTACCCTCCAAGCAATGGGTCAGCAAATCTGGAGCACATTCCACAGAGTTTCAAAATGGAACTTTTAAACTGGTCTAGGATCCAGATTTCAGCTTACTGATCTATAGGACAGAGAGAACGTCACTAGGAGGTCCTGCCTATTGCCTGTAGGAATGCCTTCAAAACTCAGAATTAGATTGGTAAGACAAATATGACATGCTCATAATTCTTGCATATACATCCAACTTTAATACTTTTCATAATTAATTTTTTCTACATCTACCTTTACAATCTGCATGTTTGGAGCTTGGGAGGGAGTGTCTTGAAAACCTAAATTAATATGAAATTATTCACGGCTTTAGACCATTTCTTGTTAATTAAAAAACCTTTTAACAATTAAAAAAAATCCAAGAAAGTAGGAGGCACAGAGTCCTTCTGTGAGCTTTCAAAATGGGGTCAGAATTGTCCCTGGAAACGGTACCACATGATCATGTAACACTGTTTCCAGGGGCTATAGATAGGGACAATCACCTCTTTTTCCATAAAGACTCCAGAAACAATGACATGTAATCATGTTGCACCATTTCCTGGGACAAGTCCAGATCTCTTTTGAAAGTGTATGGTGAGTATTGTACTACTCTTCCTACCCTCTCAGAGAGGCTTTTACCTCTACAGAATTTAAAGAAATTGAAGAATAAAATGGTTTAAAATCCCCAGAACACTTTTTCTTGTTACTGTAAATTTAAAATATTATTTCACAATTCATAGCAATAGAGAACTTTAGACTGAACTTAACTTTGGACTCAGAATTTGGTGAGCATATTATGAATGATGACAGAGTCAATTCACCCATCATTGGTTACCTTGCTCTGTGGGTAGCTTTCTCAGTGTCTGCCTTAAGAAAGATTGTCCTCTTTGTTTTCACTGAAGGGTGATCCACTTCTCATACTACTGACCCTTCTGACTTTCAGAAGGAAGGGGAAGACCTCAGCCCTCTCTAAAGCATACATCAATACTTGGTCATTGTTCTACGAACATTATGGAGATAATTACCTGGTTTGCATGACATGACAACCTAGTGGGTTTTCATTTTCCTACAGGGAGTCCTGCATCATGCCATGTACCCACAGATGCCATTATTGCATGACTTGTCACGTTCTGCAAACCAGGCAGCAGGGATTAGCTGAGGGTTAGCCAGCCCTCAAACAACCCATTTTAATTGCTTTATAAAAGTTTTATGTTTCATCTATTTAAATGGATGGGTAGATGGAGAGAGGGAGAGAGCTAAGTGCTCCTTCATATACCATTCCTTGGATGAAATCATGTGGCTTTTATGCCTTTTTATCTAATATTTTCTTAAGAATTAAAAAAGGATAAATATGGACAATATACAATGTAAAACTAAAACTTCACAAAAGAAACCATTATATCTCATTTATACAAAATCATTAAATTTAAAGCAGATCCAATAGAACGGCAACAAGAACATGCAAGCTAATTATACCATTGCCAAGGCTTGACCATGACAGTTACCACAGGAGAACTATTTCTTCCAATAATAATAATAATAATAATAATAATGTTTTTTTCCTGAAAAAATCACAATTAAATTGGATTCAAATTAATCATGAAAGCTGAAATAATTGAGATCTTACTGGTGACCACTACAAGCCAAACTGTTGAAACTTTTCATTTTTGCAGTCAGGGAAAATCTTACAAACATCTGTCAGATTATTGTGAATCATTTTGGAGCATTTTGTTGTTGGTGTTTTAGCTCTGTGATAGAGGAAGCTCTAACAGTTGACTTTATGTTAGCTGTGCCAGTGTTATAGTACAGATTCCATCCTCTATCAGAGGAAGAAGCTGGTAAGCCTGAGTGGGTTAAAGTAAAGGAACAACCATTACCAGATGTTGCTAAATGTGCAGAAGTGTTATCTTCAGGGTTTGGCCTGCTGCAGCTAATGCTAATTAGCAAACTTAACATCAGTTCGGCAACTTTCTCTTATTACACTAATGTTCAGAGTTTTGTATGTCATACTAACAAGGACAATAGAGCAAAAATAATAATGAGTTACTAAAAAGACTATTAGGTTTTTAATGGTTTCTTCAGGGTCCTAGTACATCATTGTTTTCACCTTAACCTATTATCATCACATAATTGAGCCCAAGTGTGAAACTTGTGCTGCAGAATGAGTTTCAAAGCCCTTACTAAGCATTTTAGAGACTGTTTTTCTCTCCCAAAGATCTTGCATAATTAAAAAGATGCCTTTTGAGAATATTTTAATACATTAATTTCAACATCTGACAAAGTTCACGGGCATGGGAGGCCCATGAAAAATTGTGCCACAGTAGATTTGTTAGTCTTTCAGATGCCACAGGACTCTTTGTGGTTTGAACACTCTGATACTGGATTCACTGGGTAGGTGACAATAACCCTTGCAGTACTCAGAAAAATGCAGCCAGACAGCTAATCAAGGACCCAACAGAGGTGGCAAAGCAAGCCTTTTGCTCTCTTTACCACCACCCAGTAGGCATAATTATGCACACTTACACATGTTTTATCACCTTTGTGATGAGTCTTAAGTCACTGATGCTCAAGGTGTCCTTTTTATCAATTAACAGAGCCATTCTCATCCTTATATTGATTCAGATGCCATTCACTCATACCCAAGCATGTTCTTGGTACATCTAAGGTTTTATCAGCCAGGATCTCATCTACACAGTTTCTTTGCTTCATCAAAAGAAAATGCTGACCCACCAGCAGCTTCTCTGCAGATGGCTGCACAGGCCAAAACCAACCTAGTGTTGATATCCATTTTGATCCATCATGTCTGCTTTGTGGATTGCTGGATTCTGTGCTTTTGCATGGCTGATTAGATGTACAGCAAGAGGGTCTCCAGATGTGCCAAACACTTGTTGAACAATGTGCAAATAATAAAAGGACTGAGAAGCAGCTGGAAAGGGCTGCTGGTACATTGCCGTCAATTTTCAAGGTGAATTGGAAGATGGAGGGCAAATCTTTTAGTTGTGTTTTAGAAACCTTCACACAGGTCCAGTCTTTTAGTACAAAAAAAGTATTCAGCCATGCTGGCAACTTTTCAAATATTCTGGAATCTATAAGCACATTTCCTTTGCTTATTCTGTTTTTCCTGCAGCACCTTTGTTTCCTGGATTGTATTGGCTCTTTCATTACTAAAGCAGCACCCATTGACTAAATTGTTCTGAAGACGTTCTGGAGCACAGTTTGGCTTAAAGCAGTTTATCTTCATCCACAGGTAGAATAAATCCTACCATACCATCTCATTAATATTCCTGCCAGCACTTCTGGAAAGAAAAAATACAATGAAAACCAATACTTTTCTCCAGCCCGTTGTGCTGATCATTCAACTTTGTGAAAATACTTATACCCAGCAGGGGCAGATAGACAGAATCCTGTGTGATGTCTTAAATCTGGTTTCACTTATGTATTTAAGGAGCTAATTAAAACTTCCACATCTAATTGGGAAGTCACTAACAGATGAACATTAATCATGGGTTTCTCAATTACAGATGTTCAAAAGGATCCATGAACCAGACGAACTGTGTCAAAGTTGCACTTTTAAAAATACAACATGCACATCGGTTAACACATTTATTTATTTGTTTATTTACTTACTTACTACTCTGCCCATTAGCCAGGAAGACTCTCTGGGTAGTTTACAAAATATAATAGCAACAACAACATACACAATAAAACAATAATATTAAATCAGTCATACATACTACAGTAATAAAATAACAGCAAGAAAACGCCACAGCAGCAACAATTTAATGAAATCAAGGGCACAGTAGCACTAAAATACAATAAATATCATATAGGAATCTCTTTAAAATTACTTGAACTATTAAAATATTGGGCAAATAAAAAGATCTTCACCTGGTGCCAAAAGGTTTAGAGAGAGGGTGCCAGCTCTTTGGGGAGCTGGTTCCAGAGCCAGGGAGTCACTATTGAAAAGGCCCTTCTCCTCGTTGCCCCCTTCTTTGTTTCCTTCAAGAGGGGCTCTCTGAGGAAGACCTCAGACAGCAATCTTATACAAACAATTGTTATCACACAGTTTCTATAATCAGAGGTATAGAGATCTGGTTCATCACATAGTGTTGGCAGCACAAAAACAGTCCAGAATAGTCTGTTCTGACTGGCAGCAGCTCTCCTGGGTTTCAGTCAGGAGCTCTTTCCTGTCTTTTGCTCCTTGATACTTTTACAGCTGGAGGGCTTGACTGAACCTGGAACCATCTGACCTATATATTTTCCCTATGAAATGACAGAGGTACTAATATTTTAAATTAAAAATTGTTGAAGCTGATGTTGTGTGGTGGATGGAGTGGTGAATAAGGACTTGGAAGATCCAGGTTCTAGTTCCTGCTCAGCCATGGAGCCAGCTGGGTGACTCTGAGTCAGTCACTGGCTCTCAGCTTGAACCACCTGACAGGGTTGTTGTTGTGAGGATAAAATGAAACTATGAAAGATAGCATGGGTTCCTCACAAGGGGAAAAAAAAGTGGGATATAAATGCGAAGTAGTAGTAGCAGTAGTAATAAAAATAACGCATTTACAGCAGTTTACAGAGCAATCTATTGTGGCTGCCAGTAATCCTCTGAACTCAAAGGATTGCAGGCAACCTATGGAAGGTGCAAAGAACACAGCAGCAAAGGTCACCTCTGCTAACCTGTAAAAGACCCAAATTTTGATTTGGGCGTCTAAATCTTTTGGTCCAGAGTGCAAGAAGGGGAGACTTAGACATTGCTAGGATTCTATATATGCTGGCAGAGCCTGCCTCCTTCCCTCCCCACCACCACAGTGCCCACAAAAGGCTACCTGCCATGTTGCTTTTGTGACCTCAGAGTCATGGCCAGTGTGAGTCTTTCTTTGTGTCGGCTGCAAAGTCAGGGGTTCTGCGTTCAGAGCCTCCACTCCAACCTTCAGGTGAGTTCCCAAGGTTGGATCTAGAACTGTGAAGCCACCGTGGCCATCCAGAACGCATCTCACAGCCATACCATTGCATTCTTAAAAAATCAAACATTAAACTACGCTGTAACAAATAGTCAGTGAATAAAACATTTAAACCCCCGAACCCATGCAATAGTTAACAAACAAAATAGGGCAGCACAATCAGTCCTTGATGAATTTGTCTAATTTAAGAAAACCTATCAAAATATGGTTCATATGTTAGCATAGCAGGCTTGTGTATATAAGAGGTAACGCATTAAAGAAGGGAACTCTTGGAGCATAGTTCAACTTCTATGTGCAGGGATTTCCACTCTGCTCAATGAAGAGGAAAGCTGCTTTAGTACCTCCTCTTGTGTTTATTATTAAACTTGCATCCCACCCAATTGGGAAATGCCTTTAGTACCGTTTACAATTATGAAAGTTACATGTGCCCACTTAAGCAATCCACACACATAACCTCTAAAAGATGTGGTTATAGTGTGTACAGAGTTGGACTCAAAATGTAGACACCCAGATTCAGATGCCTTCTCAGCCATAAAATTGACTGGGTGACCTTGGCCTGGCCATCACTCTCCTGGCCTCACAGTTTCGTTGTCCAGATAAAATGGAAAACAAAACACATGAATCACCTTGAGACCCTTGAAGGAATGCCAGAATAGAAATCTAATTGAGAAAGAACTACAGTTATTTGTATAATAAATAGGTAAATCTGCTATGGTGATCTGGTAACAGATGAGGAATAGTTTATTCAGAGCAGGACTGGCCTGCCTATTTATTTTTAAAGAGTAAGTCCTACTTACCTAGGTATTATATAAGTGAAGCAGCATTTTAGTACATTTGTGAATGTTTTTAATGTATTTTATTTATTTTATTTCTATACCGCGCAACAGTCGAAGCTCTGGGAGGTCTTTCTAGAATGTAATAAACTGTGAGCTGAGGGCTCCACTTCCCATAAGGGACTCTTTCCTTTTCTCAGCAGTCCTGCCTTTTGAAATAAGAAAGCTGACAAGCAAATAAAGGTTCAAGATCCTGGAAGGAAAAAGGGCTCGTTCAAGGACTTTCTTTCTGAACTCTTTTGGACTTTAAAAGCCTACACCGGAAAGAGTTTGCAAGTTTGATAGAAGGTAGGCTTGCTTTTTTTTTTTTTTTTTTTTGCAAAGTCCAAGTCTAGTTGACTTCCCTTCTGCTTAACAGACAGTGGTACCTTGGCTCGCAAACTTAATCTGTTCCAGGACTCTGGTCGTGACCCAAATTGGTCGTGAGCCAAGTCAAATTTCCCCATAAGGTTCAATGCAGATAAGGTTAATCCATTCTGTAACCATTTTTTTAAATCAGAAAAATGTGAAGCAAAGTGACAAAAAACAACAGAGATTGCAGCCATCTCCCCCCTCCCCTGAGCACAAGCATGGCCATCTCCCCGCCTCCCCCAGCATGACCAAGATCGCGTCTGTCATCCCTGCACGCGCCCGTCATCCCGGCATGCTGTGGTGGGGTGAGATGGGCGCGAAGGGGGCGCACTGGAGGATGGAGAGATGGGCACGATCTCAGCCATCACCCCCCCCACCCCCAGCATGATCACGGCCATCTCCTCACTCAGGGGGATGGGGAGATGGCCGCAATCATGCTGGTTGGGGGGAGGGGAAATGGCCGAGATTGCACCCGTCTTTCCTGCAGGAGCGCGCCCATGATCACACACATCTTCCCTGCATGAACGCAACTGCGATTGTGGCCATCTCCCCTTTGGGGGTGGGGGGGGGGAGATGGCTGTGATCCTGGTCGCCACCCAATGTGGAGTTTGTGACCCACATCAAAATTTTCATGAAATTTTTGTTCGCGACCTGCTTTGGTTTTGAACCAAGACGTTTGTGAGCTGAGGTACCACTGTATAAAGGCTGACCAAGGATCACATCAGACATACAACAGAACTATATATCTTTGCCAGATGTTAGGTGCAAAACTGCAACTCTCTCCCAGCACTTGGTGGGATGGTGTCCCTGCATAATCTTTTTAGTGGGGGACACACAAACAAATATGGCAAAATTGAGAATTTATGCATAGCAAAATATAGCCCTGAATGGGAATGGTAAAACCAATTGTGAAGTCAAATCTGCAGCTGTCCATTTTCTTTCCAGCAGAGACAGGAGGTAACGTCAGCCTTTTCCAGAGAGTTATGCTGAGCAGGGTTTTGTAGTATGAACACACACACACACACGCACACACACACACACTTTGGAGTCTTGGGCATTTTTAATTACATTTTAAATGCCAAGTTTCTCTAAACTGCACTCTTTACAATTAAAATACATGTTCCGTGACTTTTTTATTTAAATGAATACATTTATAATTAAAGTGCCCTTTTGACTTCATTCCTCCACCCCAGTGAAAATCTCCTTTAAAAAGCTCTTCCTTGATGATAGCCTGTACACTTCTGCAGCTTTCCCTGCCCTTCTAAGCACTGTTCTTCAGGATGGAAATGCTGCCCTCAAGCTGCCATTGCTACCTGGAGTAAGGATGCTTTGCTGTCTCAGAACAGACCCAAGGGGGAAAGGGAGGCTGTTCATATACCTATACATCATCTTTAGCATGCAAGCGCATTTTTTCACCATGAGGAAAAGCTGATGGTGTCCAAATGTCTGATGCTTATAGGGAAGCTGGGTTCATCCAGTATTAAGATTAAACTACAAAGAAGGCAAAACGATTCCCACACAGCCAGTACTAAAGCTAATCTTAGCCCTTTTAATTTCATCAGGGCTTGGTTCCTGTCTTTTCCCTTCCTGTTCTTGCCAACATGCTTTTCTTCACTCCCACCCCCAATTCTTCCAGCATTGCCTGTGACCCCCTGCAATAATCTCCTCACCCCCCGCCAAGCTGAGGACATTTGCCTCCGTCCCCCTTTTTAATAGCAATGTTAATTATTTGAGGCAGGTAAATCATAGTCAAGATAATGGCCACAAAAAATTAATAGACATGGTTTTTATGCTATAATATACTAGTGTACTAATCATCAGAACAGTTAATTGAAAAGCACTAAATGTTTTATTATCCATTCAGTGTTCTTTCCCTGTTTGCTATCTAATGCATTCTTCTGAATTTTCTTCCCATCCTCATTTTCATTTGGGACAGCAAGCATGGGAAGCAGTTCTACTGTACAATAAAAGAAGATATTTTAGCCCTGGTTTGGTTTTACTTTTTGAGGTTCTCCTTCCTTCTGCCCTGTTTCTGAGTTGGCCTTTCTCTCCTGTTAAGGGACTCAAACACCTGCTTGTCTATGATGAGTTGGCTTGTTCGTTTTCGCCTTTTCCCTGTTGTCAGCGGAGAAGCCCCTCCTTTTGCTGGATATATTTAGTAACATGCTATTTCTAGGGTCTCAGTTTTCCCATAACATCTCTCTATATAGCCTGCCTTTCCCCATGTCCCCAGAGCAACACAGACCTAATAAAACAAAATCTCATTACTGGTCATGATTTGCCTGCTCAAGAAAGCCATTATAGACACTGGGCAATATCCAGCTGTGACATTCTACTGGTGCAAATGATGCTGCTCAGAGAAAACTATGGTCCAGACTATGCCCAAGGGGAGAATCCAACTAAAGTTCTGCTTTCCGGAGTGAGAGAAGTGCTCTGCCAACACGGACACCACTACTGCAATGTGCACACACTTGTGCAACCAAAAGATTTGGAGGAGTTTGGCTGACATTGTTTGAGTTTGAAGAATGGCACAGTTAGATACTGCCCATAGGTATTTGCACACCTAAAGCCCATACATGATGCTCTACAAGAATGCACACATACACCTGAATGCATTCATGTCTGTGAATTTATTCTCCATTCCAGAGCCTGAATAAAGTATGTGGGTCCCTATTTTGACATGAATTCCTATCTTGAGGGCACTGTCACCAGGCATGGTGAATACAAACAGGAATCTGAGCCATCCATATCATGTCTAATATGTTTTGCACACTAGATTATAAATATATTACAATTCAGGCTTGTTCAGGATTGCACCAATTTTGGTGCCAATTGTATTTGGGAAGGCAGCACGAGGGATGGCCCAAGACATCTTGCTGCTTAAGGTGGAACAGCAAATGACACTACCCCACCCCCTGGTGGCTTGGCATGTACAAGCCAAGGCTAGCTAAGTTATTTTTGCAGACGAGAGGCATCCATCTTTCCTGCTGCTCTGGTGATAAACCTAAACTGACTTGGATCCAACACCCACATGAATGGAAGCATAGCTGTGCTCACACAATGGCACCCCTCTAGCCTCTTCTCCCTCCTACTCCTCAACTCTGATCTGGACACCCCCTGCCCCAACCATCTGGAGGGACACCAGATCTTGCTACAAGAACGAACTAGCAACCCACTGCACACAATTCGTAAGTACTATATTGCAGAGTGCTGATATCTGTAAGCTGTCTAAAGAAGAAAAGATCTTTTGAAGGTTGCAAGATGAGTTTAATTAAATTGGTGAGCATTTTGACATAGTAAAATATAGCATGCAAATCAGGCTCAGAGACAGTCACATTCACACAGACTACATGACCACTCCATTGAAGAACCAGGGAGTGTCACCACTGCTCCACTATGCCCTACTGGACTTGGTGTCGTATTACGAGATGGACTGAATCCAAAAGGAAGCCACAGCCTTGAGCTTAGAAGAGCTGAATGGAGTTGTCATGGACAGGACATTTTGGAAGGCTCACATTCATGGGGCCCCCATAGCTCAAAGATGGCTCAACATGATAACAACAGGTCATCTAGGAAAAATTAAAGGGGCAACCCCTTTATATGGCAAATGGTCTCAATTTCCACACTCAACTCCAGATATTTGCATTATAAAGGTAAAGGTTTCCCCTTGACGTTATGTCCAGTCATGCCTGACTCTAGGGGGCGGTGCTCATCTCCGTTTCCTAGCCAAGGGAGCCGGTGTTTGTCTGCAGACAGTCTCCGTGGTCATGTGGCCAGCACGACTAAACACCGAAGTGCACGGAACACTGTTACCTGCCCACCGAAGTGGTACCTTTTTATCTACTTGCATTTGCATGCTTTCGAACTGCAAGGTCGGCAGGAGCTGGGACAGAGCAACAGGAACTCACCCCGTTGTGCAGATTTGAACTGGTGACCTTTTGATCAACCAGCCCAGCAACACAGCGGTTTAAACCACTGCGCCACCTGCAGTCCATTTGCATTATAGCAATGTACCAATTTAATCATACTTTTACAAGAAGTGCAACTCAATTTGTGAGAGCAAGTTGCTCATTTCTGCCCCACTCCATTCATTGCTACCCATGGAGGTTTCCCTTCCTATGCAAACAGGAGTTTGGAGGTGGGAAGCATGATTTTGCTTGGGACCATGGCAGGAAGGAAAGGGTTAAGCCCCTTCCCTCCCCACTGTGGTCCTGATGGTGCTGCAACCTTATCAGGAGTGCTCTGTACATATCGTGCAGCTAATGTAATATCTAATTTGGCCCCAAGGAACTAACACAAATGTGCTCCTGTAAAAATTCATGACCATTCTTTAAGGATTCTAGGTGAACAAAAGTACAACTTCCATAAACAGCTCGCTCTCCCTCTCTCTCTCTGCAAGTGATGCCGTGTGCACCAGGGATGCATTCATATCAGTATGCAGCTGAAAGCCAGATTCCTGCAGTAGGTTTTCAGCATACTCTAATAGCTTTGCATATCCATATGGAAGGTCATTTCAAGCAATCAAGTATCTAGAGATACACATTGGAAAAGAGGGATTTAAATGATGGATTGAAAAATAAGCTGGGCAGTACAAGTTACCAAAGGAAAAATTCTGCAGAGATGTCTGCAAAGGTTTGCCACTGCTTTGTGCTCCTCTGGGCTAACCAATTTTTCCAGAAGAGAATGGTGGAAAGGAAGGGGGGATGAGATATTATTGAGATTAGCAAGTCAGCTGTTTGCAGATGTCCATGAATCTCTGTAGCTAAAGGCCTTGTGTAACTCCCGGATCTATCAAGGAGAATGGCTTTCCCTTGCCCGGGGTCTTTTCTGCCCTCATTATCCTTTAACCTGAATATAGGGGGTCTCATGGTGATACTAAACATGGAATTGTGCTATATAATCTCAGAGACCAAAAGAAAAAAAAGTATTGTGTATTTAAAATAAAACTGTTTTGTTCATGCTGGATTGCATGCAAATATCTCTGAAATTCTTAGCAATATCAAATAAGCTGTGTAAAAAGCAAAAACAGCAATACTTTCTCTAGGTACTCTCCTGAGTATCTCCTTGTCCCGGTCTTTCCCTCTCCTTTTGCACTTGAAGAAAACCTGGTAATGTGGTGGATTTGAACATTAAATAGGTAGGCAGCCTGGTGGACTAATTTGTCATGCTGAGTAGGAATTATAGGATTTGTAGTAAAAAATAAAATTTGGGGGGAACCATTGCCTACCCCAATACATAATGGAGATGCCAAACAACTGATCAGTGTTCCTGACTACTTAGCAGTATTGAGGACTCAGATCAAGCAACTCGCTCCCAAGTCTGACTCAAGTTATGTGAGAGACTTGACTTGACTTGACTTGACTTGACTTAGGAGCAACATGTGAGTGACTCAACCCAAGATTTCTATTGTTTTTAAGACTGAATCACTTTTTGGCATGAGGGAGGCGGTGGGAAGGAGGGACAAGGGGATAGGGGTGGTGGGAGCATTGTTGCAATACAGGTAGTCCTCAAGTTATGTACTTACGAACATGTGGACTGCCATAAACCCTATATTTATATCTCTAACAAAAAAACATGAATATCTCTAGGGAACTACGCATCACGTTTGGAAACACGTATTCAGTGGCCACGTAGTTACCTAGAGATATGCATGGCTTTTCATTCCGCAGTATCAGCTCACGCATACATGAGCCAGTGTGTTTCGGGGTAGTGCCTCAAGGATGAAGCAGAACTGCAGCAAAACAGTTTCTGGAAAAGGCAGTAGCAGAGGTGCCCAGATGACTTCTCTCCTCTTGTTGTTGCTTTAAAACTTGAAATCCTGTTTTTATTCATAATTTCTTAATCTCTGAGGTAACATTAAGCTTAACTAATGATGCTGGAGATGGGCCTGGTGCTGGAGAGTGAGAGTTTGATTGTGCTGCCAGAGCAGAGTGATTACCACTGGAGTCGAGGTTCGTTTGTACAGCCATTTTCTTTTTCTCATCCTAAATGGCCTTGCAGCAGCTGAGGGACTGTTTACAAGGGTAAACGCTAGATCATTATTAGCATGCCCATACTACAGATGGGGAAATGCCGCTGAATTGATAGCGGGGGGAGAGAGAGAGAGAGAGAGAGAGAGAGAGGGAGAGAGGGAGAGAACCAGAACTTGTCTGAGTAGAATTTGGCAGGCTTGATCCAGGGCAACAGGCCTGCAAATATTACCCAATTCTATAAAAAGAAAGAAGGAAAGTTCTGATTATTTTCTCTCTTTTGTTCTAGGTTTCTTTAGTTTGGAACTGTGGCATTTTATTATTCTTATGGTTTACTGTAAATTAGCAGAACAACTCAGAAATACTCAGAAAACCAACAAAGAAAAAGAACAAACAACATAGAGTACTTTAAAGTGCTCAAAACGCTTCATACTCATGATCTTGTTATAATCTATGTGAGAATGATAGAGAGCTAGCTAAACTCAGTATGACACTGATTTGAAAGAGTGTTCTATAGTGTTTTAAAACCTATTTCTTTTATTTGTTTTTAGCAATACTGTATACCTACACATATACAGATTCTCTCTGTCTCTTCAGTACCTGAAGTTAGTTTATTATTACTGTATTAGTATAATTATTACAATGCTGTATTGTGTGTAAGTTGTTTTAGTGACTATGGAAGTGTTTCTTAAGTGTTCTATATGCATATAAAGTATTATATACACATACCAAGACAAACATTTGGCTTACTCATGTGATCCAACGTGCATACAAATTTGTCCTAAGGACTTTCTCAGGAACTCACCCGTAATCTGGGGAAGACTTGTTACAGCTTCAGCTCTTTTTGGCGCACTTTGCTCTCCTTGGCAGGAAGTGCAACAGCGCTTCTCCTGCGGGCTGCCTCTGCTCCGTTCCCGCGCGTTTCCAGGGAGAATAACAGCCCCAGGCTGGGGGCCAATCGTGACAAGAAAATTGCTTTTCTAAATCTTCATAAACCTTGATAAATTCAAATAAAATCAAATAATAGCAGAGCTTTGTTTAAATGAATCGTGGTTGAAATAAAGGACTTCAGTGCATCACTGAGAGAAATGCAGATGAGAACATGGGGGGGGGGGGTTACAACTCTCCCACTCCCCAACCTCCACCATCCCTTCCTTTTTTCTGTTAAAGTTGGCACTTGAGACTTGAGAAGAGCCTTGAGACTTGACTCAAATATTTCTTGCAATGACTTGACACTTGACTTGGCCTTGAAAGTAAAGACATGAGACTTGGCTTGAGATTTGGAGTAAAGGACTTGAACACATTACTGCTGCTTAGACATGAATGCCTTCCTCCCCACATATTTGATTCTTGGGGAAAATGCATTTAAGGCCAAGCTACACAGTGCGAACCGGGAGTTTAAAACTGATACGCTCCAAACTGAGCACACCTTCTTCAGATGAACAAGCCTCTGTGTTAAGGGCCTGATCCGGATTGGCAATGTGGTGCAGGAAAGAGTTTAAACCAGATGGTGGCAGTGGCTCATCTGGTTTTTATTTCGAAAGAGGCAGGATCAGTCCTTATTTCAGGTGTGTCAGAGCTATTGCTTAATGCACTAATAGAGTCTCCAATCCCTGAAAAAAATCCAGAAAGTTTGCATACATTACTCTGGGATTTTTTTTAAAGAATTGTTCCTTATCTCCATCCTTGTAGCCAGCTGTTTTTCCCACTGCTTTGCTGCTGCTGCCACATCCCCCTGAGTCAGGTGTGGTTGGGTTAGGTCAGGCCTCTGTTTGATGGGATGTCTTGTTCAATTCTGGTTTAAAGATAAAGAACTAGCAGAAGGAAATGACTTGAAGGGGCCTTGAAGTTGCCTAGCACCAGCACCTGGTGAGAGGGGTTGGATTTTTATTTGAATTATATTAATTATCTCCATCTCATTCAATATAAATTGGGAATTTATCAAAATTTTGTGCATATGAAAATACTCTGCCATTTGGTGCCTCTTTTGCCCTCTTTTGGTGATGAAATTTCTCTTTTTTAGTGATCTATAAGTGGCCACCCTAACCATAAGCATGCTGTTGTTGTTGTTGTTGTTATATTGCATTTATTTCTTGCTGGTTTTCCTCTTGTGAGGAACCCAAGGTGCAACTTACATAGCTCCATTTTATCCTCAAAATAACCAGGTGTGGTTAGTTAGGCTGAGTGTGAGCAACTGGCCCAAAGTCATCCAGTGAGCTTCATGGCCAAGTGGAGACCAGAACCTGGACCTCCCAAGTCCTCAGTCCAAAACTCCATCCACCACACCATGCTGGGTCTGATCACACATCACAGTGGCCCACCAAGGCTTAATTTACCTTAAAAGCTGGCACACTGTGCCAGCTACCCACAGGGACTACTTTACAATGGCAGGTGTGGGAGCCTGGCTTGCCATGCCTGGTCATGTCATGAGAACCCAGGTAGCCCTCAAATAACCCTAAAAAGCCAGGGTTCAAAGGGTATCTAACCATCAGACAACCTACATAGCAGCCCTCAAACAATGCCCACCTTCTGGCTTCACACAGCATCACAAGTCACAGAAAGCCCTGTGGCCCATGGGAGCCTGCCACACCATGACAAGAAAGTAGGCTGTCATGATATAGAAACCAAATTGTTGTGTTTCTAGACCTTAAGCTAGAACAAAAAGAAAACCCATCTGAGAAAAAGCCCCCCTGAATGCAGTGGGGTTTACCTCTGAGTCAATATGTATAGGCTTGTACTCTTAAGTTTCACCCACAGCCTTTAGGTGACTGTACCCTGGGTCACTTCCCATCACCATAGTGAAATGAACTTCTGTGTCATGGACCAAGCTTAACATAGATCCCTTGAGATATGACAGTATTCCTGCAGACATCGAAAGCAAGGAGCCTTTTCTCAACTACAATTCCACAATTGCAGGTTTTGTACTAACCTGTATGATTAGGAAATGTTATGAGCATAAGAAAGCACTAACTGGTCCACCCAACATGGTAAGTCATGGTGGTCTGCTTATAAACCAGTGTTGGCTTGTTGCATTGCCTGATCCTAGCCAGAATGGTTAACAAACCATGATGCTGAGTTCAGAAAACCACAAGTCACCCCTGGCTTATAAGCCACCATGACTTATCATGTTGTATGGATCCAGCCATGGACTGGATTTGCATGACACAAAAAGCAACCAACCATTGTTTGTTACGCTTAGTTGTTTGCCATGTCATCTGAATCTAGCTATGGCATCTCACCATAGTTTGTTTTCTCCACAAAAATCATGCTAAGAAACAACAATCTGATGAAGGGTTTCTGATTACCATGATGGTTTGCCATGACACCTGAACCAGGGAGAGCACTAGTTTCATGTGTGGTAAAGCAAAACCACAGAGTCCCATGGAAAGAGCAGCAACAGTAGGGGCCACTCCATCCATTCAATCTCTACTACACATGCCTGCCCAGCAACACATGGGTCATTGCTCGCTTTGCTTCCACAGTCTTTGCACTGTTCCCATTCCTCTCCAACTGTTGTATTTCCATCCTGATTTCCACCTGTTATTTTCTAGCTGCCGAGAATTGCTCAGCAGTGCTCAATAGTCTGACCTTGGAGCTGACCTGTTTTCATATTGCTGTCTTCCTGCTACGGGTTTCAACAATTTCACCACCTTTGCTTTCCTACAATTTATTTTCATGCAGTAGCATTGCTCAGCTGTCTTTAAGATAAACATTTTATATGGCCTTTATTTAAATGCAAACTTTACAGTATAACACGCATGTGTTCCATGTGGGTGTCGGGAACAGATGAGCTTTCATGAAGGGTGTGGAAACAGAATATGTCCCCTTCATGCTGAAAAAGTGCTGGGAGGAAATAGGAAGAAACTGCCATAGCGAGGCATTTTTAGAGATTAAGGGCTGTTGAGGGTGGGGGAAATGAAGCAGAACAAGCAGTACAAACTGGGGAATGGCAGAGTGCAGGGAGAGATCGCTTCACTCTTAAACAAACAGGGAATATGGAGAGCCAGCCATTTTGCTGCCTGGAAGCAAGGGGAAATAAGGTTGCCAAGTCATTGTGGGGGATACAGGAGCAGAACCTGTGTGGGAAAGGAGTTAATAATTACTTTCACCAGCATCTTAGCCCAAGGGCAATAATAGGAGGAGGACAGTGTTATGAAAAGGGTGTTAAAGCAAAGTGCAGAGAGGGTGTGCAGTGTCTGCTTGCACAAAGTAAAGCTGCAGTGGCTTTTCTTAAAGGCATCAGGGAAGGGACATACTTGGCAAAAGGCACTCGTGATGCACAAAGCAAGGATAACGTGCTACAGGTAGAGTCAGGGAAGTGGAGAGTGGTACACGGATGCTGGGATGGTTTCCATGGGAAAATAAAGCAGGGGGAACACACATTGGTGTTTGCAGTGGTCTTGCACAAAGGCAACCAGGAGAGAAATGGGAGGGAATCTGGCTAAGGACAATCTGAAGTGGCAATGGAAAAAGCAGGGATAAAGGCATGGGTGGAGAAGGAAGGACTTCAAGCAAGGAAGAATGGTTTCTAGAGACAAAGACATAAACTGGAAAATATGTTGGCTAGGCTGAGTGGAAGAAATATAGAGAATTACAATCTGGAGCAAGCAGAGGGAAAAATGCCCTGGGAACATAGCAGAACAGTTGGGAACAGGCGGGAGATGTAGGAAAGGAGTGATGCATCTTGGGATGAGATGTTGCTCACAGTGGTCACTGGAATGTGTGTTGAGTTAGGATGGGATGAAGGGGGAACAAAACAACAATAATGGCCAGAAACCTGATTGTCTGTCAGATGGGTCATGGTAATCAAGCACCAGTCATGGTAATTATTCATTCTTGTTTGTCATTGCATGCAAATCTGCCCATGCTTCATCACTTGCTTGTAAATAAGGAAATGCCCATTAGTTTTCATAAAAACCACTTCAGCTGCAACAGTACAAAAGACAAGAAGTTCACATCTTTGGAAATCATGCTACTGAATGAGATCTTATTTCTCAGTAACATCTTATTCCTTCAAGGCTTCTTACCACACTTTCAAAATGTTTTAAACTCTTTGTTTGTTGTTCTTCAGTGGATCTCTAAACTGCCATATCAATAAAAGCTATTAATAAACATTGACTGAAATATATTCATGGCATTGAAATGAAGAAAAATCTTGGTGTCGTTTCCTGTGCAATTCCAAGGTGCCTAGGTTGGAATCAAATAGTTATGTTCAATTTCGCATGTTTTATGAACACCATTTTGAGTTATCGAGCTTTTCAAGAGTGATGAAATCAAAATTGCATCTTATAGTTGCCTGTTGAACACTCTGTTCAGTTATTAAACATGTTTTCTGCACTGGATCCAGAGCCTGAATTATCACAATTCCAGTGTAGCTGTTTACATGTGGACATCTACCAGATTATCATTTATCCTTGAGGAATTTCATGAACAGTTCATGGTAATTGACTATATCTACCTTACTGACAGAAGTTGTAGCTCAGTAGAATACACGCCTGGCATGCGAAAGCTCCCTAGGACTGGAAAGACTCTAGGCTGAAACCCTGGAGAACTTTTGCTAGCCAGTATCAATCTGTGAACAATACCAGGCTGGATGGACCAGTGGTCTGGCTTAATATGAGCCACCATCCTATTTCTGAAGACAGAATTGTCTTTAAATGTGCCTCTCATGAGTCTTGATTATTCATGTATTTTTATTTATTATTATTATTTTATAGCCTGCCTTTTTTCTCTTGCAAGGTGTCAGGATCTGGGCTGCTCTGGTGGCCAGAACAGGAATCAGAACTACCACCACAGTATTTGCAGGATCGGTCCTAGACTGGGCTGGAGTGCTAAGCCTCCTAATGAACACCAGCTCAGAGTCCTGGGGGAAGAGCTTCCCTCCGGGACTGGCCTGAGCGACACAGGTTCTCCTGGTTGCTGAAGTGCCTGCATCTTGCCTGCCTCACCTCAGCAACATGAGTCTTCTTGCTGGCTGTGGTGTGGTTCAGCTCCTGCATCTTGCCTGATCCTTGCCAGGTATCCTGCCTCAAAGTATCTGTACCTCTGCTTGACTTTCTGGTTCTTGACCCTTCACTTCTTCATGAACATGTCCTGGACCTGCCCCGATCCATGCTCCTAGTTCCTGACCTGAGACTGCTCTTTGAGTACAAAAGCAGGTTGCTTACCTGTAACTGATGTTCTTCGAATGGCCATCTGTGCATTCACATATAGGGGTGCTGTGCCTGCGCAGTGCCTAAGGCTGGAAAGATTAGAAAGCTAACGGTTTTTGGCGGGAAACTCCGCTCCCCTCCCCCTCCATACTATAAATAGAGCAGAGTGTCCACCATTTTCTCAGTCTTTATAAGACCGAACGTTCACCCCCTCTCGGAAGAGAGACATATTAGCAAAACTTCAATGTCGGCCATGACCGTTAAAGAGACATGGTACCGACAGGAACGCGCACTCACCAACACCAAGTGGGGCCAGCGGGTGGGTTGTGTGAATGCATAGATAGCCACTCGAAGAACATCAGTTACAGGTAAGTGACCTTTTTTCTTCATCGTGGCCTCTGTGCATCACACATATGGGTGACTAGCAAGCTTACCAGACTCGGAGGAGGGAGGTGTTGTCAATGAAGAATAGCTAAGAGGACAGCTCTGCCAAAAGAACAATCCTGTCTGGCACGCACATCAAGGCGGTAATGCTTAACAAAGGTACACGGAGCAGCCCAAGTCGCAGCTCTGCAGATGTCTTGAATTCGGATTCCCGTGGTGAAGGCAGATGATTCCGCAACTGCTCTTGTGGAGTGACCCCACGGAGAAACAGGTAAGTCCATCTTGGCCAGTTGATATGCCAACACAATAGTTTGAACAATCCATTTAGAAAGTCTCTGCGACGTGATCGGAGAGCCTTTGTCTTGTTCGGAATATTTCACGAAGAGTCAGTTAGAACGCCGAAAAGACTCTGTCTGTGACCTGTAGAACGCCAAGCAATGCCAAACATCGAGAGTATGTAGGGATCTTTCAATCAGGTTCAATGGCAGTGGAAAGAAAGCAGGTAAGATGATCTCTTGATTCATATGGAACAGATTGGCTACTTTAGGTAAAAACGTCGAATCCATCCGAAGAATGACTTTTTCCTTATGGAAATTCAAATACGGTGGATCTACTGAAAGGGCACAAAGTTCACTAGCTCTCCGAGCCGATGTGACAGCTATGAGAAAGGCCGTCTTCCAAGATACCAGCCGTAAGTCAATAGTCGCTAGAGGTTCAAAGGGAGCTCTGGTAAGTGCCTGCAGTACAACTAAGAGGCTCCAAGTCGGCATGACAGGGCAAATTGATGGATGAAGGTGCTGTAGTCCTTTGATGAATCATCTAACTAATGGTTATAAAAAAACAGATGAGCCTTGTATCACACCATGGTAATGTGAAATTGCGGCTACATAAACCTTTATAGATGAAGGTTTAAGTCCCGAATGATGCAGCTCTAAAAGAAACTGCAATATGTTTTCGATAGAAGCCAGTCCAGGAGTAAACGAATGGGATTCAGCGAAAGATGAGAATCGACGCCACTTCGCCGCATAAGATTTCTGTATTGACAGTCTTAGAGCAGATTCAAGAATTCTTTGACTATCTGGATTGAGAATGCCCAATCCCGAGGTAAATCCTGTCGGGTCCAATGAAGGAAACAGCGCCTCGGTTCTGTAAGTGGGAATTTCAGATACTCGAGATGTCGTTGGTATCGAGTCAGTATTGAAGGTCAGCAGATTCGCCAAGCTGTGAGGTTCAGAGAAGTTAGGTCCGGATGACAAACCGCTCCATCCTGTTGAGTTATTAGATGCGGTATCAATGGGAGACGAAGGAAGGTGCTGTCTGACAACCGTAGAAGAGTGGAGAAACATGGCTGGCAGGGCCACCATGGAGTTATCAAGATTCCCGTGGCATTGTGTTGGGCTGTCTTCGAGACTACTTTCGTTAAGAGTGGGATCAGAGGGAAAGCGTAAAAGTTGACGTTGTCCCACGGGATCATGAGAGCGTCTCCTGCTGATCCCAGTCCAATGCCTGCCCTGGAGCAGAACAGTTCGCATACCCTGTTCACATGGGTAGCGAACAAGTCCACGTCCGGATGTCCCCAACAACAGAAAAGCTGATCGCAAATCTGTCGATCCAACGCCCACTCGTGAGTTGTCGACATTTGCCTGCTGAACATGTCGGCTTCTTCGTTGTTGGTACCAGTTAGATGAACTGCCAGAAGAGTTATGTCCCTCGGGATGCACCAATCCCAAATCTTCATCAACAGCCCAGCCAGGGTGGCCAATTTCTTTCCGCCCTGTTTGTTTACATAGAACACAGTGGCTATGCTGTCGGATGCAATCTGCATTATTTGTCGCCGAAGAGTATTCTCGAATGATCGCAGAGCTTTGAAAATCACTAACAGTTCAAGAAAATTGATGTGTCTGGTTGATTCTTGTGGGTCCCAAATGCCCTGGATGCAGAGTCTTGCACAAACTGCACCCCAACCGATCAACAATGCATTGATGTAGAGGGTCACGGTTGCTTGAGGCGGTCGGAATGGGACACCTACATTCAGGTTGACTGGTATAGTCCACCATGTCAAAGAGCGTAGAATGGGCAGTGGAAGCCGGATTCGCTTTTTGAGCGAATCCCGCTGCAGATGAAACATTCTGTTGTAGAATAGTTGAACAGGTCGAAGTCGAAGTCTGGCATATGGAACGATGGCAACCAAAGCAGCCATATGGCCCAGAAGTTTCTGAATGGAAAGAGCTGGTACCGTCCTGTTTCGTCAAATCCGATGAATGCATGAGCAGAGACTGTCTTGACAAGCCGGAAGAAGAAATGCCCTCGCTAGGGTAGAATCGAGACAAGCTCCAATGAAGTCGATCACCTGCGTGGGAACAAGGGACGATTTTTCATGATTAATACATAGTCCAAGATCGTCCAGCAGAGCACAAGTTGTATGGATGGCTGAAAGAAGGCTATCCCTGGTCTGGGAAACTATAAGCCAGTCATCTAGGTAAGGATATACTTGGATACCCTAAAGCTGCAGATGCGCACACACCGGAGCATGCATTTTGTGATGACTCGCGGAGCGGTGGCCAGTCCAAATGGGAGGACATTGAATTCAAATATGTCGGATCCGACAGTGAAGCGTAAAAAAAGTCTGTGACAAGGATGAATTGAGATGTGAAAATAGGCATCTTTTAAGTCCAGTGAGGTGAACCAATCCTCTCTCCTCAGCAACGGAAGGATATTTTGAAGGGTGGTCATCCAAAATTTCTTAGGTTTGATAAACCTATTAATATCTCACAAGTCCAGGATAGGACGGAGACCACCATCCCGTTTAGGGACTGTAAAATATCTCGAATAGAATCCGTGAAGTCCCTCAGAATGAGAGAGGTGACAAATCGCTCCTTTATGAAGTAGTTCACAAACTTTGTCCAGTAACACCAGCGAGCATGGCGTAAATCGAATCAGGCTCGACGGAGGAACAATGTTGAATTCTATTCTGTATCCGAGCTGGATGATGGATAAAATCCATCGATCAGATGTGATGTACTCCCAAATGGGGAGTCGGCTTTGTAGCCAATCCTCAAACAGGAGAGGGAAAGGTGGGAATTGGAGAGGCGGAGAAGTTCGCCGGGCCCATCAGCGCTGGTGCTTGTCGGTGTCGAAGCGGCAACAGCCCTGCTGGAAACGCTGCTGTGGCTGCTGCTTCCGGCGCTGCTGGCGTTGTTGGAACTGCTGCCTTGGTTGGAACTGCTGGCGGTACGATGGATGAGACCAGGACCACTTACGTCTTTGTTGAGTCGGAATCTCCATTCGGCGGGCTGTCATCCGTGACTCATGTATGGATTTCAGCTTGTAGTCCATCCTGGCATGGAAGAGTCCCGATCCATCAAATGGCATCTCTTCAATCCACCGCTTCATCTCCTCCAGAAAATTACAGCTTCTCAGCCAAGCGTGTCAACGGAGGGAGATGGCACCAACCAGAGCCCTGGAATCGGTGTCGACGTGATGCCGCGCTGTTGAAAGCTGCTGGATGGCAACTTGCATTGCTTCCGTAATGAAGACTTTGGCCAAGTCTCCCTGATGGTCAGGTGGAGAAAAGGCGATGTTGTCAAGCTTTTGCATAATAAAGTACTGGTAATCTGGCAAGTGTCACCTCGTAATTCGAGATATGAAGGCCGAGTCCAGAGGCCACATAGACTCAGTGTACCGGCATGTCGATTTTTCTGCCCTCCTTGTCACGAGGGGCTGTGTGGCCCCTCAATTCCCTGCCCTGGAACGACTCGACTACTACCAAGTTTGGTTTTGGATGGTGCAGGAGGAATGGAATATCCTGCTCCCGAACCTGGTACATTGCCTCGTAGCATCGCGACGTGGCCTGCGGCTGAGCCAGTAGATCTCAGGGCTGAACCATCACTTGACGAAGTGTGGTTATTAGGGGTAGTATGATGGCCGCTGACTGCTCGCCCCTAACGATGTCATAGAACCTGTCGGTGCGAGGATCGGGCCGATGTTGTGCCTCGATCTCTAGCAACCGAACAATTCTAGACATAAGTTCCCCAAAGGTGATGTGGGGCTCTTCCGGGGATCCCGGACCCTGAGATGTGATGGCCACATCAGGGGAGGTAGAGTCTGCCTCCGACTCATCGGAGTCGCCCTCGTACCAGTACGGTCCACTGGATGAGGAGTTCCCCGGTGACGTGGGGTGCCTCCGTTCCGCATGGCCAGATGTAGATGGCGCCTCTCTCGGGACCGATGGTGATGGACAGTCCTGTGCTGACAGGTAATATCCAAAAGAATGGTAGTCTTCCCAGCCCGTGTAGCCTCCATAACGGGGTTGGTCCCATTCTTCTACATGCCTGTCAGCAGAGTGGCATCGGTACCGTGGCGGCAAAAGAGAAGACTCCACGGCTGGCCTAGATGGCGGCATTGGAGTGGGTGAACGGACTCTCGGCGGGGAGTCACGAATTTCACCATCTGAGATGGATTTGCGCAATGGCGCCTCAGATCGTTGGGGAGACGCACTTTCTGCCCGTGCGACCAGTCTAGGGGACCCAGGCAGAGTGGCCTGCATGGCTCATTGTAGGGCCAGTCCCGATGGGGTGGTACCATTGCAGCCACTGGTACCGAGGGCATAGATGAACCCAAGCCACGATGTTTGGCATGGTCAGGTTTCTTCGCCTTGTGGGACGGCTTATCTGCCTTGCCCTTTCTTGCCTTCTTGTGGCTGGAGGACTTGTCAGAGCCACCATGCTTTCTCTTCTCCCTTTGTTTAGCAGGGGGAGAAGGAAGTTGTTGAGCCCCCATCGCTGAAG
The DNA here is from genome assembly GCF_004798865.1 of Varanus komodoensis. Taxonomy (NCBI): domain Eukaryota; kingdom Metazoa; phylum Chordata; class Lepidosauria; order Squamata; family Varanidae; genus Varanus; species Varanus komodoensis. Next base: position 1,527,981 of record NW_025335548.1, read on the forward strand.
TACCTTCGTCCAAAGGACTCGGTGGAGGCGTAGCTGAGGCAGAGGCAGGGCGCTGAGAAGGCGCGGCCGAAACAGAGGCAGAGCGCTGTGGAGGCATGGCCAAGGCAGAGCCAGGCTTTGAGACCAACTGGTCTGACTGCATAAGGGCCTGATCCCAGAGCAGTTTACGGAGTCGGTTTTCCCAGTTCTTCCTGGCCTGCTTAGTAAAGGCCAAGCAGCTTTCTAATCTTTCCGGCCTTAGGCACTGCGCAGGCGCAGCACCCATATGTGTGATGCACAGTGGCCATGACAAAGAACTTGGGCTTGCCATTAAACTTTGCTTTTGGACTTTGGACTCTGCCTCAGCTCAAGTTCTGTTGCCCTGGGTCTGGGGCCTTTGTCTTGCCCCCTGCCAGTCACATCCTGTCCCTGGACCGTAACACAAGGAGCCAAAAGAGGCCTACATGGTCTTCTCCATCTTTATCCTCACAGCAACCCTGCAAAGTAGGTTAAGCTTAGAGTGAGCAACTGATCCAAAGTCATCCAGTGAGCTTCATGGCCTGAGTGGGGGCAAGAATCTGGGTCTTCTGAGCAAACTCTCTGACTGCTATACCATATGATACAATTCCCCTTGCTGGAAAATATAATAAATTGTTGGAATTGAAAGTGAAGTCTGTGAAACATAAACTTAATTAGATTTGAGCCTTAGTCACATGATATCTGTGAATACTAACACTAATGAGACTTGGAGCTCATCTAAAGAGGATGCCTCAGTGACCAGTCTCCTTGTGATTGTTCCACAGCCAGTGGTACAGTGAAAAATGTGTGTGTGAGAGAGAGAGAGAGAGCACAGATACACACACATACCAGCTGTCTGTCTGTCTGTCTGATTGTGTAAGACAAAAGCAAAAGCCGATTCTAGCAGTTTTCATCTTCAAGGGGCATAGAGTTCTTGTGTAAAGCTGCTAATCCTTAATTGCCCATTCAAGAGTAAGCCACACCAAACTCCCCTGCCTTGCAACAGGGGCGATTCACAGCTACTGTGAACATTGCAGTCAATCTCAGAGGGAGCAGGGAAGCCTAAAGGGGATGGTGAAGGACCTCATCATCTTTGCTAATCAAAAGTCCTGGCATTTCAGCACCCTGAGTCCTGGCTTCCAAGCGCCACTCTTACGCCACAACTCCTAAGATCTGCCATGAAGGTTGCCACTCTTATCGAGAAATCTCACACCCCACTGATGGCTTCCAGGCAATGACAGTGAGCCACAGAGGAAACAGCTCTGTATGTGCCACTCTCTGAGTCTTGTCTGAGGGTGCTTGGAGTCTCTCCTGTAGGGCTGCCTGGCTGCACATACTTTTACATTTCCTGATGCTGGCACAGCTTCCACCTTCCTTCTCTTCCAGTCCTGTTATCTGTCCTTTCCCCACCTGTGCAAAGAGGCAGGAATGCCACGCAGCAGGGCAGGGCCAGGGTACATCAACAGTCTGGGAAAGGAACAGATGGGAGAAGCTATGACATCAGGGAGCATCCAGGTATAAATACGCTGTCCACATGGACAGTGTCCACCTGGCAATCCTGTTTTGAATAAAAAAGAGCATGCATAAACTGGGCCAATCAAGGTAATTGTGAAACCTTGAAAAGAGTAATTCTGCAAGCAGGAGAGGGGTGTTAGAGAAACCAGCCAGCAGCATTTTGGAAAGCATCTTCTGCTCCATTTAATCTGCTGCAGAAGTGAAGCTAGCAAGCCTTTCAGCTTGGCCCAGATATATCAAGGCACAAAGCCCCTGTAGACTATAAACTCTGAATGCCATTCTGTATTTATTATAATCGTCAATCAATTATCAAAGGCAAAAGCATAGTAGAAGTTGAGGGGAAGGGTCTCTGGGGGTTTCTTGATCTGAAGTATCCCTCCATAACATCCGTCCAGCTTATTCCTATACATTGTGTTCATCTGGTGGACAATAAAAGCTAAAGAAGGGCTTTTTCTTTGCCTGTCAGCAAATGATGAATACATGTGGTAGAGATTATTTAATACCACCAGACCACCAGGGAAGAAGATTTAGGTGAGCAGCAGCAGAGCTGTACCATTTATTTTTATTACCATGCATTAAAAATTACGTTTACAGATAATTGTTTTTTCTCTCTCCAATAAACTGAGGTTTAAAAAAAACCCAAGGAGGAATTTAATAAAATTGGACCACCGGGGAGGAACTCAAAAAGTTGTCTAATTTTTTTCTGTAGTATTAGCAAAGTGGATTTTCTTTCAAAATTTCCAATTAGTTTTAACTGCAATTTGTGGAGAGATAATTTTAAACTAGAATGACATGATGAGGTTTTATCTGAGGGAGTTTTCACACAGATTAAGTTGCTCCTTTACAAGGGTAATTAGCTAATCAAATAGTCCCTCAACACCAGCAGTTTTATAACACCTGTGTAGCTGCCCACATGTTAGATAATGCTTTTCAGATGTAGGTCCCTATGGACTCAGCCATCCTGCTTTCTGTCACTTTGTGCTCCAACATAATTCTGCTCCCACTGAAATCAAATCAGACTTTTAATGGGAACTAGACTGAGACTTCCCTTTGTTCACATTTTGTATGATTAAGTGTCCTCTGTTGTGCATGTATAAATGTCATAATCACTTGTTTTCCTTTTTTAAAAAAATCCAAAATTTCCCTAAAAAGTACACACAAACCTGATTGTCTTAATACTCATGAAGTACTGAAAATGCAAAATGCATCACCCACCACACAAAATTCAGCAGGGCTCTAATCTGTGCACACACCCCCCCCCAAAACTAGTCAGGGAACCCTACATTAAACTAAGCATTCAGAAGTCAGCCCCTTGAGTTCAGTGAGATTTCCTCTCAGGTAAGGATAGCCTCTGCTCATATCAACCTAAGGTACTAGATTGGATCTGAAGGCTTCGACCTTGGGCATTTCAGCCCTAGTGAATCCCAGGGCAGAGGTAGGTCAGTAGGTTTTTATGACCCAAGATTTTTTCATGACTTCTCAATGCTGACTTATTAAAAAGTGACACAGGGCTGAGTTTGCTGTAATTTAGTACTTATGACTGTCCCGAGACCTTTTGCTGCCTGAGATGCAGAACAAGAGAGTGCCTCTCTGCCATTCTATGTGCAAAAGGTAGCTGGCCCGGGTGCAGAATCTTTCTTCAGCCCTGGAAATGAGGTGGTATCCATCACCACACCTGAAGGCAACGGTCAAGCTTAAGAAGCAGGCTCTGTGGTATGCAGCTAGCTCTCCCCTTCAGTACCACGCTGCTCCTTCTCAGCTTCTGGCTGAGTGGCTGCCTCAGTTTGCCTAACAGAAGGACTGACTGTGTTAAGGTAAAGTTCATGCTGCAGACCCATGGTTACAGAAAGAGAGCTGACTTCCCTTGGAAGTAATAGAGCTTTCAGTGGTAACTAGCTGATCTTTGTGGTAATAAAAGGGCCCCTTCTTCCAGAAAATACGTATCACGATTTGTTGTTATGTGTTATCAAGGCACATCTGACTTATGGTGATCCTGTGAATGAAAGCCCTCCAAAATGACCTGTCCCTGCTCAGTGCTTGCATATACACTGTTCTCTGCATGTGTGCATGTGAATATATACAGGGTCTGAAGTATGTGGGTTTCTGAAGTTCAGATCCCCACTCAACTGTACTAAAATGTCTTAGGCTAACCTTCGGGTAAGCAATGAATTGGCAAACATAATGGGTGTCCCTTACGCTAGAGAGCTCATGAATCATTTGAGCCTACACTAGGGTCTCAGTCCTGCTCTGCATGTGTGTGAGTTTTGACATGGCCCCCGACAGGATGGTTGTCAATGAACTCACACTTGAGGATTTGAGGGACATGGCAGACCTGTTTGTCATTAGATACATGTCCAGTGGCTTCACGAAGCAGTCCTACTCAAATGCAAGTGTATACACGAAGGGCTGTCCATGTTGGGGGCAATTCTGATTGGCCCAGGGTGCCCCTCAAGTCGAAGAGATCGTATGTACGCATCAGGTGTGATTCTGCTGGACTTGGTTGGCATGAAGAGTAGACACGTGTGAGCACCTGCTGAGGGCCAAACCCTGGCAAGAGCCACCTGGAGTCACTCCTGCCCTCTACCATTGGAACCTGCTGCACACCTGGCAGCTGGTGACATTGGCAGTGGGAGAGTAGCCTCATGAAGAGGGGAGCCCTTTAGAGGTGCCTTGCCAGGACCAGTTGGCACCAACAGAACCGGGATTGCACTTGTGATCCTCCACCCAACAATGGGAAACACCTATATAGCTGTGGAAACAGGGTATAGCCCAAGTTCTTCATCCCTCAGAAGGCCTCCCTCTGTACAGATGGAGAGCTTCTAGTCCTAGCAGGCAGAAGGCATTAAAGCAGTTGTTTGGTCTTTTTCTGCCTGGCAGATTCTTTTCTGGGTAAAGGAGAAAGACTGAAAAAGTAGTTTAAAAAAATGAGAGGGCCATGCATACAAGAGGCCACCACCTGACCCCTCCATGAATGTCTGTATGAGGCAGAACAGTGGTGCTACAAAAGCCTCTTCCAGATACACTCTTCGTCTTCCATTTGTCCCTCCATTGCTTCGGGTTTTTTTTTTTTCTTACTGTGGAAAATCCACTCAGGAGGGAAAGATGTACTAGCTGCACAATGTCGCCTGACTGCCAGCACTAGGACCCCTGTGCCTAGAAGCCTCCTTTGTTCTGTGAGCCTATGTGTTTGCACATGGCAGAAAGAAAGGAGGAAGGAGACGGAGAAGGAGTGAGGCAGAGGGGGAATGCATTTACCTTCGTGCAGGCATGCAGTGGCTGCCTCCTAGTTTCCTCTCCTGGCATTCAGTTTCACTGAAGGAAAAGCACATTCACTGTAACACATCAACAGCAAAGTGTCTTTTCTGCCGTGAATCCATGAACTGGTGGATGATGAGCCATTACAGGTGGCACAAAGCCTGTTTGTGTGCATAGGCAATTACAAGTAGTGGTATGATCACCAGGCAAAAACAATTCTCTTACAGCTCTACTGTATTATCTTTTGGGATTGTGCATCTCTTTTGAAGGGAGATTGCAGAATGAAGTTTGACAAATCACTGATTGCAATGACAACTCTCAAGCCACTTAACTTAGAGTAGCCCCACTGAAATCAATGCAACTCATTTAGTATAAGTACCTTCCAGATTAATCCTCCCCCTCTCTCATTTTACAACAGCCTGGCTAGAGAAATGAGATCCTTTGCCAAATCTTCTAGCTCTGCAAAACACTGCCACTGCATCTGTTAAGGTTTCTGTAGTTTCATACAGCTTGGCTTGCCAGCTCTTTAAAGTAAAAGGAATCTGTGCTTTTTGCATGTTTTCCACCCTTTTCATGGCTGCAATAAGAATGCAGGTGCTCAACATTGCACATAGTGTGGTCATCCTGGTTGCTAGAGGGCAGGTTGAGCAACTTGTAGCCATATGTCCTGCTAGCATCTGATCCCCAAAACACTGCTCCAGAGGGAATGCAGCCCCTGGTGGAACAAAGCTCCCCACTATGGCTTTACTGCATCTTATGACGAAAGACCTGAATGGTTCAAGACCAATCTTCCTGCCAAACGCAGGAACTGGATGGAAAGATGGGCTTAACAAGGGACTGGGGGTCTTTCCAGAAAAAGAAAATTGCCAAGGAATTTTAGCAGGGGTCTCCAGACACATCTTCCTATGGAAACCCCCCTACATTTTTCCACTGCTTCTTCTATATTGTCTTTTACCACAGAAACTCTGTTAAGAAGAAAATGAAGCTCTAGGGTCCCTCCTTCTGGAAGCACCCTTGGAATCTTCATCTTTACAGAAAGGCAGTGGATATGCAGCTAAGACTGCACTTAAGAAAGCAACCCTAATGCCTGTGGGAGAACTCCCCTTTTTTCAGGCTATTCCAGTAACAGAGCTTCTGCTGCCACCATTTCCTTTATCTCTGAGCTTTTCTACACAAAGCCATTAATCTGCGGTTACCTACTTTTGGTTTCATGGAAGAAGTGTGATATGAACAGTAGATGAGGAGCATTTCCTTTCCTGCTTTTCTGTTACATCACTTCTAGGTGGCACTGTGATATAGCAGAATAGCACAAAAACACAAGAAGAGATCGTGATTTATTTTGCTTTAACGAATACTGCCTATTCCCTGCTCTAAAAACAAAACTTGTACTAAATGTTTCTTAGGTGAAACTGGAAGCTCACAATATCTTCTAAAGAAAACATTTAACCATAAACAAGGAGCTCACAATGAAGGCTGCAAGAAGAAAAGTCCTTAAGCAGGTGAAAAGGGTGAAGCAGCTACAGAAGGAGCTCTCTATCTGAATGTACCCTGAGCTAGGAAAAGGAACTGCTCCATGGGTGAAACAGCTGAAGTGAATTCTTTGGTGGTGAGGAGGAGACTTTTTCCAGCTTCATTGGAAAAGGCTTGGGGCTTGGGCTTGGGCTTGCCAGGAAGTGTCACATTTTCAGAAAGAGACCACAGAGGATTCAGACTTAAGGAAATAAATGCCATCTGTGCTGTTAGCCAGGCTTCCAGTTTGGGGGTGGAAATGGAAACACATTTCTGTGTTCAGAGGTACTTTTGCTATATTCTTGATGGCTAGTAGAATTATTATTTTTTGGCTACTAAGTCTTGACCTATGTATGTATTCCTTGTACCTCCTCAATAGGACACCAATCTACTAAACATCTCAGTTTTGACACTTTAGCCATCAAGAGTTGGATCCCACTTCTTCACTGCACCCATGAAATGAATACCCCTGGCAGAATGGGTCTTCCACATCCTTTCCCATTCCCTGCAACTCACCCCCAATTCTGCACAATGCCCAAATATGCTCCAGAGGGACAGTGTGAAGTTTTGGAGGATACATTGTGGGTACAGGAGAGAGGAAAGGGTGTAGAAGTCCCATTCTACCAGCAGTATTCATTTGGCAGGCAGAACAAGGAAGCTGGATCCAGCCCCAAGAAGGTAAATTTCATATCAATATAAGTTTGAATGTGAACGTGACTCCCCAGTACCTTTGGACAGCACTCTATAACAGATTGTGGAAAGTACTCAGGTGGTTAAGTAAAACTCTCTGTCTTGAGCCTCCTTCACAGGTTAACCATGCAAAGAGGGCTCCAACCAGTACAAACAGCCCCATGGCCATGGGGCTGCCTCTGCCCGTATCACCTGCTGCTCCCAACCCCACCCAGCCACCCCCCAATGCCCACTCAACACAGTGCATGGGCATCTGAGGGTGGGGGAAGAGGAGACATGACAGCAACAGGGTGGGATGTGTTTAAATATAGCACGAGGCATGTCAGCTGCCTACAGCAATATGTCACTAATGAATGAAGCAGTGAGGACAGACAAACAACAAACTAATCTTCATTCCCATGCTAAATTCTGGTCTGCTAAATACATTAGAAAGCCCATCAATATTGTTATTCCATTTAGCATGGGTAGCAGATGCAGCCTCCCTGCTGCTCTTCCTTGGTTTCTCAGCCCTTCGCCGAAAGCAGCCCGTGATGCAATTACTCCATGCTGGCACAAAGGCTGACAGCAGGTAAAGATATAGTCAAAGGAATTGTGAAATTTGATAGGTCAGATGTCTTGGACTGAGAAACAAAAGAGCAATCTGGATTTATGGGTTTCAACAAAACGAAGCACGTTTTGTATTTTGTTTTGCATAAGGAGGACGCAGACAGGGCCAAGATGTTCCTTTATTTATCTCTATCACAGCTTTTGTCTCTTGCCTCATCTCTCTCCCCTTCCTCCCCAAGACTTTCTAACAGGACATTCTAGTGAACTCTTCCTGAAGATGGGACCCTCCAGATGTTTTTTGTAACCCCCACTTATTTTTTTACCACTAATGTTCAATTTTTGAAATGTCCTAACTCACATTAGTTGATGCACCTTAGTGTCTATTTGCATTAGCTTTAGCTAATTCACGAGTGCTAACATGAATTAGTACAATTAGAAAAGAATTCTGGTAAAAGACAAAATCAGTTCCATCCAGAAGCAGATAACAAGATGGACAATCTGTGAAACATAGGTGGAATGAACACAATCCGACGTCTCTTGTTCCTAGCGTTTCCATCTCACAGGGGAAAATGCTGAGGAACAAATAGGCTGCTGTTTTTTGGTTTCACGCAGTTTTCAGTACAATAATAGATGGATAGATGGTAACTCAGTCGCGGCCCTTCATTATAGTACCATTGGGCAGAGTCTAATGTTGTGTGAGTAAAAGTTCATTCATGTAACAGGATTTTCTCCTCCCATCACCCCCACAGTCCTCCTCCATCCCCAAATCTGTTCCAGAGGTTTCCACAACTATCTAAAGCAGATGCTGAGGGTGATGGAGGGTGTAGTGGGGAACAGAGGGAAGAACCCCTTTTCTGGTTCTATCAGGGAAAGGAACTCATTGAATTCCCTTCATTTTCTGCTCTTGAGTCTTCTGATGTAAGATTTGGAACAACTTCTGTGAATCCTACCACACTGCGCATGACAGAGTTCGATTTGTGCATGCTACATGCAGACTGAAAAACATTTCACTAGAGCACAAAGCAAACCATGTTTGGCCATTTCAAATTCTGCTTCCTTCTTCCCTCTTCCCCGCCCATGAATTCTGTGCTAAGAACAGTCCAGAAAAGCTGCATAAGCTGCCAGTTGGCTTCCCTCAGACTCACAGCCCTTCTCAACAGACAAAACATCTATTCTACTTCTAAATTTGTTTTTAATTTAGAAGCTGAATAGATTGGGGGGAAGGGTAGGGAGGGTGCCCCAGCTGTTAACACCAGGGGCTTGATGAAGCCAAGAGTAGACATAGAGCAGACATTAGGAAACACTTCCAAAAAAAGAAAAGAAAAAAGCTTGTAGTTTGTAATGATTTAATAGCAGACATTTCCAGCTTTGAGTGAACTCTGAAATATCCCTGTACCACACGATAAATGATAGGCTACTGCTATTAATTTTAGGTCATAATGCTTGAAATGCTGTTTCAAAAATACATGCAGTATTTTTACTTGATTTTGTCAGGTAAATACTAAATTCTTTTGTCATAATAACTTTACAACACTGTGTTTCACCCTGTCTTGCCTTGGCTGCCAAAAGTAATAGGGGCTGTTTTATTATGCCCATAAATTGGCTTCAGTGACTTACCCTGATATCCTGTTTCCTGAACTTAACAAGGGATTCTGCACTATTAGGGAAAACACATCCTCCTACAGCAGGATCAAAACCAAAGGGAGCCCTGATGATACGTCCTTTTAATTTTGGGCAAAATAGTCACCAGGCTAATATTTAACACCCTAATTAGTTAACATCCTAACAAATACAACATGCTCATCAACTGGGCATTCTGCAGTCTGTCGTACAATTATATGTGATGTTTTCTTTAAAAAAAAAAAAAAAAGCTTGTGTTTCTTGGAAGAGACACAGGCCTCTAGCAACGTCTGCCAAAAATTTGGAGCCACAAATATTTATAGGAACCACAAATGGGGGATTCCAAGCTGGTTACGTTCTAGAATGCCACTGCCAATAACGTTGCCAATTTTAATTTTCTTTTCTTGCAAGAAAGGAACTTTTAACTGTTTTATGTAGCGACCTCCAAAAACGTACTATGGCAATTTGATTAATACATGGCATTTTGTACTGTTGCATCATGAGATTCTGACCTCACTTGGCCCAGGAGGACAACCAGCTGAGCTTTCATATATCAAAAGGATCAACTCCCTCTAAGGAAGGCCCAGAGAGCACATACACAGCATGCAATGAAATTTAGATCCCACTGGATTATGGCCTGTGACTTTCTGGCAGTCAGGACTCTTCATTTCAGTCATAACCTGGAAAAGAGCAGCTCTGAGCTTTCATAGAATCATAGAATAGGAGGGTTGGAAGGAGCCAAGAAGGTCATCAGGTCCAACCCAGGCAGGCTGCCAGTTATACCACCACACTCAGATAACTGTCCAGGTTCTTCTTGAATGTCTCTCTTGTGGAAGAGCACACAACATCTCTTGGCAACTGGTTCCACTGTCATATTGTTCTAACAGTTAGGAAGTTCTCCCCTGTCTAGCCTGCATCTGGTGTACTGGAATTTAAGTGCATTGTTCCATGGCCAACATTTTGGGATGAGTGAAGGGAGGTCTTCTCTTTCTTCTCTGTTACAGCCTTTGAGATACCTGTGGAATGTAGTCTTCTTTTCTTGAGGCTGAACAAGCCCACTTCTTTCAGCCTTTCATCATAATACTTGTTTTCCAGGTCCTGTATCATCATTGTTTCTCTCCTCTGAACCCTCTTCAGATTATCAGCGCCCTTTTTAAACCTGGGCACCCAAAACTGAATGCTGTATTCCAGGTGAGGTTTGAGAAATGCAGAGTAGAGGAGAATGAGTACTTCTCTTTTTCTGGAAGTGATACCTCTATTTATGCATCCCAAAATAGAATGGAGGATCTGCAGAGAAGTATGCTTGACCTTTTTCAACCATATCCTGGTGTGAGTCCACAGTGATCTGCTTACATAACATAGTGATTTCTTCTTCTGAACTATTTTTAATGATTGCCTAAAGTTGATATAAAGGATGATTGATGATGATGCCATTTACGTATATGGCAGTTTACAGAGAACAGGTTTAACATGTCCCTGCCCAGGGGGATTATAATCTAAAGCAACAGAAGAAGGGGAAAGAGATGGAGACCAATTAACAGAGAAGTACAGTGGTACCTTGGCTCACAAACGCCTCAGCTCATGACCAAATCGGGTTGTGAACAGAAATTTCAGAAATTTCTTTCCTCAGGTCGCGAACTCCTCATCAGATAATGATCGCGATCGCACCCATCTTCCCTGCACAGGCGCAATCACGGTCGTACTCATGGGGGGTGGGAGGCTGCGATTGTGCTCAAGGGGAAGGATATGGCCGTGATCGTGCCTGTCTCCCCCGCACCCCGAGCGCACCCTCGATCATGCTCATCTTCCCTGTGATTAAAAAAAATATTTACAGATTTACCTTATTTACATTGAACCTTATGGGGAAATTTGACTTGGCTTACGACCAATTTGGGTCATGACCAGAGTCGTGGAACGGATTAAGTTCATGAGCCAAGGTACCACTGTATATGTTATTATTTCAATTGCACATACTTTAGCTTAGTTACATTAACATACTAGACGGTCTTCCCCAACCTAATGCATTACACGGTTTTGGACTACAAATTGCATCACTCCTATCCATGTTGGCTGGAATTAATAGATGTTTTAGACTAATACCCAGTTGGGAAAGGCTGAAACCCAAGAAGGGTCATTGAAAACCTACCTGGAAAAAGAGCAATTTTGAGGAAGAGGCATTTAAAGGATGTAAAAGAGAATCACAGAGGCGTTCTGAGTTACAACAAAAAGGAAGACTATGCTGAGCCGGCTCAGGAGAAAAAAAGAGTTGATGGTCACCTTTGGGCTGCTTAGGATAGTGGAGATGGACATGCATTGCAGAGTGTCCTACGATGGACACAGGAGGAGATAACAGCCCTTTGTCTTCCCTTTGGCGCATTGGGAGAGAGGTGGGCAACCTTGCAAGGTTGGGAACTGGACTTGACACCCCACCAAGCCATACTTGGTGCACCTGCAAGCAGAAGGGGCTGCACAGATGCAGTCTCAGAAGAATCCTGTCCTCCTCAGCCCACCAACCAGTGGGAAGGCTGTGAGAGAGCAATTCTTCCATAAAAGAGGGCACACACACCTTGCACACCCTCTTCTTCCACAGAATTGGCTGATCTGCTGTGAAACTGGCAATCTGTGGCTGTGGCAATGCAAGAGCTCAGAGGAGGGGATCCAGTGAGCTCTGCCAAACTCCCCCCTCCCCTGGGGGTCTGTATTTCATCTATGAATTGCATGTTGTTCAGTGCTGCAGAGAGCACACAATCATCCAGGCATATCCCTGGGTTTACTTTTTTTAAAAAGGGTTTAGGAGCTCCGTTTTACAGGGATCCTAGATATGATGGCATGTTTTTATCTGTAATATTAAGTCTGCCTTTTCTCATAGATTAAGGTGACATACCCCAACTGTGCCATGCTATCCTGCAAAGCTGAGGGCTGCCACTCCTGCCCTCTTCCTTTTCATAAGAAACCTGGAGAGAGTGGAACCCAACCTTGCTGAGGTGCAGAAATAGCCAACGCTGGCCCTCCTTTCTAAGTTCTCCTCTTCCCCCTCAAACACAATGTCTGCCAACTTGTTTAGGGAACAGGGTATAATCTAACCCTTGGTTATTTATGGAGCAGCAACTTTATGCGCTGCTTCAACACGCATAAGCAGAATAAATCTATTGTGTGTTTGTCATACTGCCCACCAAACAACATGTGTGTCTACTGCATTTCACCTAGTGGTGCTTGCTAGCAGTCTTTCCTTTCCTTTCTTGAGACAGGAGGAAGCCACACGTACAAGGAAAGGATCAGGAGAAAATTCATGAATTGCTAAACCTTGTATCAACGATGCACCGAACATAGATAAATCAGACCTCCCTTTTTCCAAAAAGTTAAACTTACTTTATGGTCTTTCCATTGGTCTGTTTTTGAGGGTTGTGTGAGAGAGAGAGACACCCTTTTAAGATTGCTTAGAGGAAAGGAACGGAAGGAGGAAGAAACACTTTTGCATTTGTGGCAGTGGTTAAAACATTGAATACTGGCAAGCATCCAGGATATACAATTAAACTTACTGTAACCAGTCACAGCAGTCCGGGAAATCCTAGTTATCCAGGTATATTATAATGCCATCAACTTAACATTTAATAGCTCCAAGAGTATTTAGAGATAGATATTAAAACAGCAGTCTCCATTTCTTTCTCCCTCTTCTTAGATCTTCTTAGCGTTGCTTATCACAAGTTCCTGATTGTAGTAGAATTTGAGAGTGCCACAACTTCCCAGAAACCGAACCTGAACCCTTTCCTCTGAACTCCATTTTGATATACCTTCCTTACCTGAGCAAAACAGTGCCAGATAAAGTCTGAATGGTTCCTTGCTAATGCAATCCTGGGTGAATACGGTGGTAAAGGCACAGCGAGGCCTAAAACCATCACTCATGCAGTGTGTGAATTTTGAACTGCAGGCACTCATTTGCAGCATTTCCCAAAGCCTCCAGAAGAGACCACAAACACAGCAGTCGGTTGCCATGTTCCAGTCAGTAAGCCAATTCTAGTAGTTTTCTTCTCCACAGGGACAAATCTTTGGTGAAGTTAATGGCTTTTAATTGCACATTTGAGAACAAGCAGCCCCAAAATACTCTGCATTACAATGAGGGACAATGTATTATTATGGGAAATGTCATTTGTCCCCAGCTTCTGTGAGGAGAGTTGAGGAAGCAAGGATTACCTCAGCGTCCCTGCTAGTAACGCCAACTGCTGCAGGCCGCACATGGGCAGTCATCTCATGCCAGTGCCTTCCCTATTCAAACCATCCCAGAATAAGTGCAGGAGCACCATGTGTCGGGCTGTCATTACCTGGAAGCAGGGGGATGTACCTAATTCCCATACCAGTGGGGTATAAATTCCCAAAATTTTAGGACACACTCCCTGTGGAGTTACAGCAGCTCCCTATCTTCTTTGGGTTCAGGAAGGAAACAAAGAGGCATCTTTTTAAATTTTGGCTTTTAAAATTGTTGTTATAGTTTCTGAGGTTCTCTTTACTATGTTTTACTATGTGTTTATTTGACTGGAGTTTTTATTCTCTGAAAAATTTATAAGCTGCCTTGGTTAGACTCAGAATTGAAATGTAGAAAGCCATTAATTAATTAATAATTTCCCCTAGTGCCTGCTTTAGAATTATTCCCCTTTATTATTTGACTCCCAGTAGTCTTCTTGGCATTTCTGTCCAACTTTTCTTACTTCTTGCCCATTTTATGAGACAAAGGATTAAAATGGCGGATCTAAGACGTCCAGATGATGGCAGAGGCATTGTGGGTAGATTACCAGATGCAGCAGCAATGGGTCAAGAGCCCTCCTTCAAAACCCCACTGTTGTTACAGTAGACTCTCAGTTAACCAGCACCCATGGGCATTGGTAGATGCTGAATAAATGTAGTTCCTGGTTGCTTGAGAGTTACTATTAAAAATACGCCTAACTAATAGTATACCATACTATACGATAAACTCTGTATTGACTTGATATTAATATTGAAATGCAGTAATTAAAAGCAAGACAAACTTCTATCTTCTGAGAATGAGGCGTAATGTCATAGATTGTTGATCAAACAACATTAAAATCCTCCATGAGTATTTCAGGACTCTCACCTTTCTCAAGCCACTTGCATATTTCCATCTTCTGCTTGAGTGTAAGCACTATGCATTCACACTTAGTTGGGACCTGTTTCGGCATGCTTGGGATTGGGTAATAACACAAAATTTGAATAAAAATAGATCCCAACCAACTGCTATGTTTACACACAGTAAATTGGCAGGAGTGGGAGACAAATCTGGCATGGGCTTACTCATGGCACCAAGTTTAAACTTACATTTCCGTTAAAAATTTATTTTATTTTAATTTTTATTTAAAGTATTTATTTATTTATTTATATTTTTTTTGCCAGTTGCTTGAGAGTGCCAGTTGCTGGAGTTCCGGTTAACAGAGAGTCCACTGTATTTCTGTACTGCCCACAGCCAAAGTTGTTTCACATATGTTGCTTTCAAATGCTCAGCATCTTTCTCAACCTATCACTTTGTCAAAGGTTGCTTTATAACATTTCATCTGTGCCCAACTTCACTGGAAGGCATTGTGCCACTCTTGCCAAATGATGAAATCAATATTCACCCATGAATTACTGAGGAGGACTTATATCAATATATGATCAATGTTGATGGGTTGTCAGCACTGAAAGCAAGGTGGACAAGAAGTCCACTTGGACCCCACGTGCTTCCAGATGAAGTTGATGCCTCAGCATTTTACTGGATGAGCATGTCTTCCATTTGTACCCTCCCATATTCTTCTCCCTTGTCTTCCATCATTTTTCTCCCATGGGACAAACATTAAGGAGGCAAAGACTAAATGACTACCTGAACCAATGCCTTCTCCATGGTATAGGAATCCTCTCTCCAGAAGCATTCTACAATTCTGGGTGAATATCCCCCACCTAAGTTCCCTAAAGTAAAGTATTAGGAATTACTGAGCATGCACTAACAGCAAATGTTAACAGTCAGGTCCATAAAGCAATTTTCTTCCTTCCTGTTAGTGCCAGCACAAGATCTTTAGAAAGTGGATTTTTGTTTCATGGCATATTAAATGTTTGGCAATAAGATGTTCAAAACATTCCAGGAATGCAAGAACCCGATTCATTTCAGTGGGGTAGCTTGTCCATTCAGGATGTATTTATGAGCCTTTGCAATGTGACCTTGGCAAGCCCTCTCCTGCTGAATTAATAATCATAGCCTATATTATAGATGGCAGCCAAAATGACACACATAAAGCAAGTGCTTGATTTACTTCAGTTTTATTTGAGCAGTAGATCCAATATAGAAGAGTGCAGTTTCCAGCACCTGCACACAACCTTGCACCTGCCCTACTCTTTGGATGACAGTAAAGCATCCAGGTGCACATGTTTCATGCTGATCAAGTTTCACAAAACTTATTTCTATGCACCTGGGGTCAGTCTAAATTACCTTTCAGGGATCTCTTGTAACAGTGCCTCTGATTACAAAGCAAATGAGGATTCCCCATGCTGTAGCTTTGGTTTGCTAGCTAAGCCAAGGAGAGGGGCTTCTTGTTGTTGTTAGTTGCGAAGTCATGTCCAACCCATCGCGACCCCATGGACAACATTCCTCCAGGCCTTCCTGTCCTCCACCATCCCCCAGAGTCCACTTAAGCTCACACCAACTGCTTCAGTGACTCCATCTAGCCACCTCATCCTCTGCTGTCCCTTCTTCTTTTGCCATCTGTTGCCATCTAGAGGGGCTTACAGGGGAGCAAAATGTCAAGTGAGGCTTGTAGGGAAGCAAAAGGTCAAACTGGGGAGTTTGGATAGAACAAAAAGAGAGTTGACTGGGCATCATGGGAGAAAATCCCTAGGTAGCTGATAAAGAGGCCAAGGTTTGTTAGACTGGGAATATTGTGGACTCTCAGCTTGAGCTCAGTATAAATAAAGCTTCTTTTTTCAGGAGATGGAAGTCTGCATAGGACTTCCCCAAGAAGGAAGCAAGTGCAGGAGCATAACAATATGGCCACCTCACCAGCCTTGAAGATCCCAGAACCTCAGATTGCGAAACTGACCATTGCCCCCACCTGGCCCTTGTTAAACTGTGTCATATCAGCACACATGTTATACTCCCAAAGGATCAGTGGCTGCATGGACCCTTGGGCCATCCATCCAAAGATCTTTTGGACCCAGTCCAAGTGAAGGCAACCTGTACCCCCATCCAGATGTTGCTGCTCTGCAGTTCGCACCAACCATAGCCAACACAGCCAATGGTGAGAGATGATGGTTCTGCAGTCCAACAAGATCTGGAGGGCCACAATTAGCCCAGCCCTGATCCAGCTAAACATTGAATCATGTCATGACTGATCTTCCCTGTGGTGGAAGGCACAGCATTATCTCACAGTAAAGGAAATAAAATGGGACCCAAAAAAGGTAGAGGAAAATAAGAGAATGCAAGAATGCAAGTGAACTTCAAAGTTGGAAATGGGGAAGAAAATGTTGTGGTCCTCTGAATGTTGTTGGGTCACACAGCCAACATTGGAGAGCACATAAAAGCCGACAACTCCAAACTCTTATCTAAACTGGATTAAAATTGGAGATAAAGAACCTTTGCTGTTTTCCCCATTCCCATCCACCAGAAACTTCCAAACATGCAGTGTCCTGTGGCCCAGTTATGTCTCTGGGACCTTCTGCAGGCCACACAAAGCTGACAAAGGTAGGGAGGGACCATGGGAGGCTTTGCAAGCCTGCCACATTCCCAAGCATCCTTTGAGAGCCACATCTGTGCAAAACAAGCTGGTTTGAGGAGACTTGCAGATGACCCTTTGGGCAAGGGGGTTCCCTGTGGCAGCTGGGAGTTCCTCCATAGCTTCCCTATTCAATCGATCAAAGAGGCTTTACATTCCACAACAGCTTCACTAGCTGCTTCTAGTGGAGGAAGCGTTAAGGGGTTGCCTGCCGGGCCTGAAGCCCTGAATTTTCCATTGGGACCCAGATCTCTGGGAATCCCTCTGCCCCACCTCCTGGCTGTCCATGGCCTGAAATCAAGTCCCAGGGCCCCATATGACCTCTGTGGCATCTGATGTCCCTGGATGGGAGGGCTTTTTGCCCACATGTGCTTCAACTCCTGCTGCCTTCTCACCCTGAATTGTATAGCCTGAATGGTTTTGGGTTTTTCCCCTCTGAAATCAAATCTCTTTCCTGTAAATACATCCCTTTTTACAATTAGGGTGTCCTTAAGAGACAGGTTCCTTTACACACACACACACACACACACACACACACACACACACACACAGAGAGAGAGAGAGAGAGAGAGAGAGAGAGAGAGAGAGAGAGAGAGAGAGGCTGACTATACAGTACATGTAAATCCACACATTGCTCTGAGGGCCTGAGCCTAGAACTTTTCAGTACCTGGTACTGCCCCTAGTTTCTAGGCAGAATTCAAAGTGCCACTTACGACCTTGTGTGGCTTGGGACCAGGCTACCAGGAAAGCGGCCATCTCCCATATGAGCCTGTTGTGATTTTAAGATGATCAGGGAAGGCCCTTCTCTTGGTCCTGCCAGCCCCAGAGGCATCTTTGGAAGGGACACAAGCAAGGGGCTTCCAGGTGGGTAGTGTGACTCGCTCTCTGCTTTACTTCTGCCTGCAGGTAGAATTTTTTTATTCGAGCAGGCCTTTGACATTGAAGCTGTCTGCTGCTAAAAGATGTTTACAGTTCTGGAATGTTTTTACAATATTCTTTAGTTAAGATTTTGTGTTTAATTTGCATATTATTTTTAGCCACCTTGGGTGCCATATTTATTGGAAAGGCAGGACATAAATTTAATATATAGGTAAAAATAAAATAGAAGGAAGATACAATGAGATTTCAAGAGCAAAAGCCAAGGTGTGGGGGGACGCTTTTAATGTTTAAAGTTCTGCCGATGTCAATTTTTGTATTATCCATTTAGACTACTGCTTGTAATTTATTTATAGTGGTATTTTATTATTAATTGATGGATTGGATTTGTACCTTGCCTTTCTAACAAGAAATGGCACCTAAGGTGGTGAACAATCATAGGAACTAAAAGAAATAAAATATAAATGTGTTCAGACAATAATAAAGTGAGCACATTAAAGCAGTTAAAATGCATGACAATAACAGAACAGAGCAACCCACAAACCAACTTACATGCCAAGAGCCTGCTTGAATAAAAACGTTTTTGCCTGTTTTTTTCAATTCTTTGGTTTTTCTTTTATGTGTATTTTCTTCTGTTGCAAACTCACAATGAGTGCCAGATTATAGAAGAGTCAGTTCATGCAATAAACAACTTCCTTCCTTAATCACAGACTAGTTAAAATAATAAAAAAGAACTTGGCATCACATTTTTATTGGTCTAAAGTTCTGTTTTAAAAATTAGTTATGTTTGCTTCTGTCCACTCATCGATCAGCAATAAAACTCTTGTGACAGAACTGATTTAGATGCAGCATGGCCCTAGATTTGATGAATGCCTGACAGCTGGCTATTTTGGCCAGTTTTGCAGAACTTCGGTTGGCAGCATTCATACAGCCTGTTTGATAGGCAGCCAGGAAAAGATGTTCTTTACCTGGTTATGCTTCCAGAATGTTTCGATTAAGATATCTTGGGGGTGGGGGGAAAGAAAAGGAAGGAAGGAAGGAAGGAAGGAAGGAAGGAAGGAAGGAAGGAAGGAAGGAAAAACTTTCAAAAGCCACATAATAGCCAAGTGGGTTTTATGGCCATGACGTTCACTTAGGCTAGCTTTGCTTGAGAAAAGGCAAAATGATCAGATATACCCTGGAAGAATTACTTCAAAGCATTTGGATAACTTAGGGCATAATTGAATGGCCACCCAACATTGTTTGGGCTGGGAGACATTGGATTATTTGGAGTTCCAAGTCCAAGGTCCTGAGATCTTGGTGCTGAGTGGGACTCTGAAGGTCAAACAGCTGGCACAGAAAGAACCACACCAGCTCTCTCCCTCCCTCTGTTCACAATTTGACCTGAGAAATGAGGGAAAGGGGTGTGCTGGTGGGACCAGGAGGGCAGAAGGGTGGGACTGACAACTTGCACCATATCCAGATGGTGCCTGAGCCATCCTCCTCCCTGCTCTGTGCCACTGGATCTGGAAGGCTGAAAATGGGCATCTAGGTGAAATGCAGGGTGTGAGGCACAGTGATGGAAAAATGTCACCATGACTTGCTCCGTGCATTAGAAGCCTCTGAGTTCAGAGGCTTCTGACATTGAGGGTGGTGGGGAGTGTAGGATGACAGCCACAGTGCACAGTCCTTCGCATGTTAACACAGAAAAAAAGGTCTACAACTCCCTCAGTCAGCTGGGGAATGTGAAGACTTGCAGGACCTTTTCATTTCTAAAGACTCATAAGATTTCAGCATTAAAGAAGTTTCATCCCACAATCTGGATCACATGTAACTGGATCACTGGATCCTACCCATGATCCTCTGTCCGGAGTCCCATTAATGCATTATCAGAAAAAGCTGAAGGCAATAAGGGAAGCCAATGTGCTTTCAGAAACTCCCCAATGCACCTTCCTTCCTTCAGACAACCTTCACCTCTCGCCAAGAAAGCAATGCTGGTGAAATGTAAGGCTTATTTATTTATTTAATTTATTTGGGATTCTTGTATGCTGCCCCATTCACATAAGCCTCGGGGCAGCTTCCAACAAATAAATAACAATACAAATATATAAAATGGATGACGGTGGTGTGCATTACATTTTTTACCTATATAAATTTAGTGGTGCACTATTGGAAAAGCAGGTTTTTGCAGACAACCACCTCCTCATATCCTTATTTTATGTGGAGTGGCAGAGAACCCATATCCTTAATTCTAATAATTTCCCCTTCATTTTAATTGTTGCCAATCACACCAGCCCCTCACAAATTGTGGCCTAACTCTCAAAAACGCTGCAGCAAAAAGACCCACAGCTCACTTGCATGAAAGAAATGGGTTGCACATCTATCAGTATCTTCTTAACTACAAACAAGAACAAAACAAAAAAGGCTCTAAAATAAAAGTGACTATGTTTCCCTGCAGCCTCCACCAAGCATATATGTCTCAATTTGAGCTAGTTTTCCAGCTCATCAGTTTGATTTGAGCTGTGTCCATCAAGGATTACATCCAAGTTCTTATTTCTAGCCCTGCACCCATTCCCATAGTCTTGCAGGCTTGAGCCAAAAACCTCCATACTTTTATCCTCTGCAACCATCATAGATTGAATCCTGTCCAACTTTTGTGAACATCTGTCAAGTTCACATTTGTGGTGTTCACCCAAGCAGACTAGAAAATAAAGACAGATGGCAATGAATTAACTCTAACATTTCCTTACTACACAGCAACCATTATAGATTTCTCTATGATACTTCCACAGTGTATTTCTATTGACAGTTCTATTACATGGAGAGTGATAAAAGAAGTGCTTCTTAACATTTATGAATGTCCTAATAAGGACTCATTCATGCTGAGCTTGTTCTTCAGCCATGCTTGGCAAGTTTGTCCACTCAGCTGAATAGCTAGGGATTATGGGCATGATCCTGTACCCAGCCAGTGGCATGATCTACACATTCATAAGCATTTGGGGGTGGGGGAGGACTTGGGAGCAGTTCTGCCCCAGATGGGCACCTGGCAAAGAAGAAAATGGTGCCTTTTCTGCCACTCCACATAAAAAAGCCAGCTGGTTTGCAAATGAATTTAATTTCATGCTGGTGGCAGAAGAGAGTTTATTTTTTTCTTTTAAGGGAGCTTGAGAGTCCCTTTCCAGCCATCTTCATCATCACCTGCAAAATCTCCTATTCCAGATTTAACCTTTATTTCAGTAAGCTAGTACACCACAGGTTTCTCTACATGAGCCATTTAACCCACTGCTTTACCAAGGCTCCTGCTTCTTTGCAGTAGGAAAAATGTCCTTTTACATAAGTTTTTTCCAGGCATGTTCATCTTCGCCTTTCCACTAAGCATCACAAGGTGGTGCTGTGGTATAGAGCAGAACAGTCTATACACAAGGCTTCCCTAGCAAATAATGATGCCATCCCAGAAAATACTGCATTATCTTTGCTTTAAAAAGAAAAAATGAGCTGGCAAACACAGGGGACCATCTGGGGGGGGGGGGGGGCTTGATAAAGTGTAAAGGCCCTGTCATGAGCAGGCAATAAATGCCTTGTGTTGAAATCCCCCTTTAGTCCATTCAATTCTAATGCAAAAGATGCCTATTTAGTATCTTCTTCTGGCACTCCCTAAATTGGCCATCACATCTGTTCTTTTCTGTTCATCGCTTCTTTTGGCCAGTCATTGTTTGCAATATGAATATTACATAATGCTCTTCAGCCATCTCCTCAGTAAATGATTTCAGTTAGGACATAATAGATGGAGATTAGTAAAATATTAAGTTTAAATATTGAAACATGCCCTGAGATAGCATTACTTTCAATATTTGATAAGAAACAATGGAGTTGGGATAATATAGAACTAATAACAAATGTAATAACTGCTGTGAGATTAATCATAGCTAAGAATTGGAAAGTAAAATATGATTATCAGCTGTGTGATTGGTACAGAGAAGTATGGAATATAGCTATTAATGATAAATTAACTTGTGATATCAAAGTGAGAAAAGAGCATATAAAGAAAAATAAGTTTAATGAGATATGTGGTGCATTTATTGAGTATGTGCTGGGGGGCGGGGGAGGACTTGAACTGTCAAAAGAATCATTGCACTTTTAGAAGGGGAAAATGTCCTGAAAGAATATTTGAATAAGTTTTAAATCTGTAATATGTATTCTACGGTCCTGGTGGTGGAAAGCACAGTATCTTTAGGATTTATCTGTTTTACTTCAGTTGTAAGCTTTTTCTTGGTTGTATTTTATATTGAAAATTAATCATTTTTAAAGAATATTATAGATGTACCCTTTAATTTTCAATGATTACAATGATTTGTAACCATGTGAAAATTGACAATCATTTGAAACTTGTCAAAATGAGTCCAAACGTTGAGAGGATAATGCTTCATCAGTCTGGTCCGGAAATCAGTCTTCTCTTTCACAGCTCTGAATTTCTGTCCTCCTCTGGTCTTTGGGTTCTTTAAACCCATGAAGCACCCAAGCAAAAGCTCTGTCACTTTCACAACATTCTTTGTGCAAAAGCATAACCTCGCCCATCCATGGCCATGATTGTTGGATTTGGCTGCCAGTTTATTAAAAATATCAGCAATCACAACCAGAAAAGGAAAGGAAAACGGCACGAGAGAAAGAAGTCCTTGCATGGCACTTGGCAGACTTTCCTTCTCTGAAGAGATTTGGAGCACAGCTGCTCTTCTCTGGGCCAAAAGACCCCACTCTTCCCCTTTGCAACCGTAATCTAATCTCAGGTGCAAGTGTATGCAACATTTTTATGCATTTTCAAATAGTAGAATATGGAAGTGAAAACATAAGCGTTCTTTCAGATCAGGAGCAGGGAACACAGGATGTTGCCTTGCATCAAGTCAGTCTCCTGAGTTTTTCCCCATGAGGTTGCTCCGCCCCTGTATCTACTTTCAGCTTTGTCACAAAGTCATGATCTGAGCACTGCGCGGAAGGTTTCCTTTTCTGCTTTCCCCCCTGACAACCTCTAGGTAGTGCTGTGCTGTAGTGGAATGACACAATTGCACAAGCAGGGGAAAATATTTTCTTTCACTTTTGAAATAGCACTCCATTTCACTTGTGTAAGACTGGTAGGTTCTATGAGGCTATTCGTTTACTTAGAGATCAACTGATGAACATTTGCAAACACAATTTTACAAAATGAATCTCTTCTTCTTCACAATTATATAGCAGATAACATGAGCCCTTAGAACAACAACAGAATGCTACAACTTTGCACCTAAGTCCTCAGCAACAGCGCTAATACAGAAGCTGCTTGTAGAATTGCAAAGTTCAAGTGTCCTTTTTATAGAAACATAGAAACAGAGCGAGTCAGAAGGGGCCTCCCGGGCCATCTAGTCTGACCTCCGGCACCAGCCGGCTCCGCTCATGACATGCCCACCATGTGGACATCCAGCCTATCCTTGAACACCCACACCGATGGGGCCTCAACGACCTCTAGTGGAAGCCCATTCCACACCCTCGGGAATTTATGTACAAATTCAAACAAGAATCCAAGCTAACCATCCCTCTTCTTTCCCAATATTGCCCTCATGATCACCTTTCTAGAGCCTCTTACAGAGACCTTTCTCATCCTTTCCACCACCCCCTCCAGCTACTACCTAATCCTATACCCCCAAACATCTGTACAAATATATAGGTACTGAAAAGGTTCCTAAATGACAAAAATGTGGGGACAGCCAAATTTCTACAAGAATCATAGAACAGTAGAGTTGGAAGGGGCCAGAAGGCCATGGGATTCAATCCCTGCTCAGTGCAGGACTCCAAGTTAAACCACCCCCTCAGATGGCTGGCCTGAATGCCTCCGGTGTGGGAGAGCCCATCACTTCCATAGTCATTGGTGCTACTGCTGTACTGCTCTGACAGTTAGCAGCTTCTTCCTGATGCCCAGCCAGAACCTGCTTCCTGTACCTTGAGCATATTAGTCCGTGTCCTGCACTCTGGAGTGATCGAGAAGAGATCCTGGCTCTCCTCAGTGTGACAGCCTTTCAAGAATTTGAAAGGTGTTATCATATCTCTCCTCAGTCTTCTCAAGGCTCAACATGCTCCATTTATTTAGTCTCTCCTCACAGGGCTTTGTTTCCGTTTCCCTTCAAGCATCCTTGTTGCCCTCCTCTGAACCCTTTGCAGCTTGTCTGCATCTGTATTAAACTGTGGTACTCCAGAGGAGGCCTAACCAGTGCTGAGTGAAGGGGAATTAGTACTTCACTGGATCTGAAGGGAATCTCAATCATTATAATGCTACCACAACAAAGGCCTTCCACATGTGACATCTCCTTGGGTTACATGGGTTACAAAGGCACCATGAACAAAGCCTCCTCATCTCAACTTGGCTCTGAGGTGGTTGGCACTGGAAGACAGACCTTTAAAACTGTTGAGTTCTGAACTATTTTGTGCACTACTAACACCTTGAATTGGGTCAGGTAGCTCAATGGCAACCAGTGCAAAGATTTAAAAACTGGCATTACATGGACACACGTCACTTCTCCTTTCAGCACATACACAGCAGTACTTGGCACTAGCTGCAGCTTCCAGACCATCCTCAAGAAAAAGTCAACCTGGGAGAGCACTGCAGGAGTCTCATCAGGTCTTTATCAGAACTGAACATAAATGGATGCAACACTCCATCTCAACAGATGCTTCCATATGGCCTAAAGTGCTTGAGACTGCCTGATTTTGGAAGCTAAGCGAGGTCAGGCCTGGTCAGAGTCTGGATGGGAAACCAAGTCCTGCACTAAGGAGAGGGTTGAACCTGATGGCCTTCTAGGCCTCTACCAACCGCATGATTCTATGATTCACCTAAGCATTGCAGGCTTGGCTGCTGCCAAGGCTTCTCTCCCACAGAATGCCTAGTGCAATCCTCCCCCACCCCACCTGGTGTGCTTCAGATGTGGTGGACTACAATTCCCATCATCCTCCATCAGAATGACTAGTTGGAGTGATGGGTCTGCCATGTCTAAAGGAAGCTTCACTGTGGAGGCTAGCCTACCAGAAGGACTGTGTGATGTGATTTCCTGACCTTTGGCATTTCCTTGGCCCCTCCAATCAGCCAATGAACTGGAGCAGGAATGGGAGTCATGAGCTAGAATCAGTGCATCCTCTGGATTTCACATCTTGTTAACATCCTTGTTAAAGATGGATGGACAGATGGATAGAGATATATCTTTCTTAAAATAGTGTTGACATTGAAAACTCTGGTTTCTGTCCATTACATAGAACTCTAATATTCTATGGGACTGTACACACATAATGGCAGCAAATCATGGGCTAATTATTTAACCCACGCTGCATGCTCAGCTGCATGCCAAGCCCATGCCATCACTATTTTGAATGTGCAGCTTCCAACTGGCCCTTGATTAAACCATAAAATCTAGGTTCACACATCATGAAATAACCTCCAGCTGCCCTAATCAAAGCAGCAGTAGCTCACAATTCCACCAAATTAACCCACAATTTGCTGCCATTATATGCAAAATAGGTCTCTGGGTTTGTTTAAGGATTTATATTAATTCAGAAAGGCATTAACTCACAAATTGTACTGCAAAACCATGAACCGCAGAGTCCCTCACTGTTTATTATAACTTGCAAACTCATCACTTGATTGCAGACCTGCCAAATGTAATTAGTTACAAAGTGTTTCTAGCACTTCACCATGAAATCGTACCCAAAGCCATTAATGAAACCATTAAAAAGAAGCATCTTCAAAAATTGGGTGGTATCCCACTTTTAAAGTCTTCTAAGCTCATTTGTACTACTCATCAAAGCTTCATCTGATTTGGCTGTACAGTGCATCAATGGTTATTACAAGGAAATGCACCCATGCTCCCTAATTGAGTGTGGTTCTCCTGCCCTGAGGAGGGAGTCTGGTAGGCAGCAGCCTCAGCGGGAAGGGAGATGGAACAATAAGAGCTGAAGAGAGCGAGGTTTGCTATTCGGCCTCACACCATGGACAGGCTTTGTGCCAAGGTGCTGGAGATACCACCATACCAGTCTCATTGCTTTTCTCAGGGAAACTGACTCACTCACCCACAGACTCTCAGAATAATCCACCTTCCTTCCTTCCTTTCTCTCAGAGTATTTATAAGCTGCTTACACGAGGGGCAGGCAGTCTTTTGAGAAACTCTCCTGATGGCTGCCATTGGGAGCATGGCCAAGGACAGGTACTTTGCCTAAAAACAGAGTCCAAGGCTAAGGCGGGCTCTTGGAATCTACAAATTTCAGTGCCAGCAGAAACATACCTTACAGCAATCGCTGCTACTAGTAAGAAGACACGTTGCTTTTTAAAAAATAAGTATGTGGAGTATGGCACCTTGGTGAGTGCCAGGAAAGGTGTCCAGGGCTGCCTAGGAGTTGGCAACCTCTGAAAGCCATGTTTAAGTCCTGCACAAATATACAGTATAAGATCATAATTAAACACTGCATTCCGCTTCAGAAGATATTACCTTCCTGGAAATGCTGGCTGGGAAAGGTAAGTTTTCAGTGGGTGTCAAGAACCCAGGAATGTTGGTACAAGTCCAATCTGTAGTTCTGCATTTGATCCACCTACCATGGGCCTTCTTCCACAAGACGTGCCCTGATGGCACGGCTTTCATTTCTCAGAAAACCAATCCACTATTCCTCCTCTAGTTTCCTTCAATTGGGAGTTTATCTCCACAACGGGGTGATAAACACAAACACAATGGTCACACTCCACCCTCCCAGGTATAGAAGCTTTTCAAAGAGCTCAGTGGAAGGTTGCCATGCCTCCCCGCTCCCTTGCTGCCAACCTTGAGCCAAGCATAAATGTTCTGCCATCACCTGAAGCGCAAGGTCTGTAATTGCCCACCCTAAGTAGATTGAATTGGGCTTGTATGGAGTCCCCAGCTCCCCACGCTGCTTCTATACACCCAGTATAGTTGTGCACAGGACAAAGGATAATTCATTTTCCTGTGTGTGGAAGCTCTACTAACATGGTTCAGGGCTGTATGATGCACCAGCCACCAGTAGCTATGTTAAGAAAATGCCTACCCTAAGCTATTCATCTTACACCAGGTTCCCCTACTGTCTACCTAGCATCAGCTCCTCTTCCCAGGAAAGAGGCCTGCAAGGATACCTTTCATCCCCCATCTAGCTCTATTTCCTTTCTTCATGCTCTCAAAGGTGTATTTGCTCATGCATTTGTGGCCTTCTCTTTCAAATCCGACATCCAGCCACAAAAGATTTCCCTCACCAGACCAGGTCTAACTGAACTTTCCAGGTATTTATTAATTTGCTTACTTGCTTGCTTTATCCATGTACTTTCTCTTACTTTTTTCACTCACTTAGGATGAAGTAAATTTTAAATAACAAGAAGGAATAAAAAACAATGGTGCAATAACAGTGATTGCAGTGTAGTGTTACCTATGAATGTCAGCATTCGTGGGTTCTGGCAATTGTTCACCTACTAAATGCAGGTTCAACATCTATGCATTGTCAGGGCCTTCCAACTTTTTCAACAAAGTCACCCTTTTCTTTGCAAGTGTTCCTGTTTGTTTTCTCTCCTGCACTGAAGAGGCATCTGGGTCCCTTCTTTGCATCACCAGAAACAGTGATAAGCTTGACTTGTCCCCAAAACCAATGATTTATGGTCTTGTTTCATCACACTGCAGCTCCCTACCTCTTATCGCTCTGTCTACGGACCATCCAACCACAAAAGGCTTTGTTGTAAGCCTCTTATCCCCCAAAACACACACCCAGCAAATCTCTGCAGTGCAAGCCATTTGTTTCTTTGGGAGGTGGGTTGTCACATGGGCAAAGAAATGCACACAGCTATAGGGGAGGCTATCACCTAATGCCTCCCCCAACACCATAGCCCAGATTTGACCAGTGCTGTGGGAGAGAGAAGATTTTCTATTCCACCTCATGTTAAAAACACAACAGCCCTCCTGAACCAGGCCTAGTCTAGTCTAGACTGAATCAGCCCACAAGAGGGACGTGAGGGCAACAGCACTCGCTGCATCATGCTCCCCAGTGGCTGGTATGTGAATCATGCTGCCTCTGATACTAGAGATAATAATAATATAAAGTCATCATGACTGAGAGTCAGCAATAGCCTTAGTTTCTATAAAATTGTCTAATCCCCTTTTAAAGTCACCCAGGTTGGTAACCATCATCTGCAACAAACTGTTGGTGAATTGCATACATGTTGGGAAAAACGATGGTACTGGCTAATTGCCATTCTCAGAATGACTGCTCTTCTCTGGCTTTTCTACAAGTGGCATTTATTGTGTGCTCATGATTCCTTGTTACAGAATTATATAAAAGCATATACAGAATGATAAAACAATAGAATCGTTGAGTTGGAAGGGGGCATTGAGGCCATCAGGCCCAACCTCCTGCTCAGAGCAGGACTCCAAGTTAAAGCATAGTTGTTTATGGGTTCTTTTGATGAAAATGTGATCCTTTAAGTTTCATTTATGTGTGTTTGACTTCCAGAGCATTTCCCCAGTTTTAATTTTATTGTTTTAGAACATGGAAAACTGGTATTAACTCTAAAAGTGCTGCTTCTGTTTGTGTATTCATGTCATTCCACCCAGAAGTTGTGTAGCAGAAAAACAGGAAAGGAAAAGCTGTTTGTGTAATGTTCTGATCTCAGTTCTGCAACAATATTGAAAGTTCATACAGTGATTAACAGCCTCATTTTAAAAAGCTCCTCATCTGCAGGAAATACAATAGCTGCTGTAATGTTGTCCGTGCTTCTTGTTTACTGCGGGTGCTTCTATGCCATTGCCTTGACTCATTCACAGGATTTTAAAGCAATTCCTCCAGACCTTCCATCTTCTGCCATTTCCTCTCCACACACACACTGCTGCTTCTGTCTTTTTTCTTACCACAGAAAATCCATTCACGAGAAAAAAACAGTATAGCTTCCCAGTGCCTTCTAACAGGAAGTTCCATTCAGATGGAAGCAGTCAAGATGCAATATCCTCTCCAAAGACTCCAGTGGTTGCCATTTCTGCTAGATGCTCTCAATTACAAAAATAATTCTATTTTGGAATTATTTCATTAATATCCCACAATACAGAAACACTTCTGTCATTTAGGAATATGTGCTGCTTCACATGACTGTCCTTTGGGACTTTCTTGAAACCTTATAATTGAATAGGTCCAATATGCCTTTAAAACAATCTCCAGAGAAAATCTTGAAAAGAGGGTTGGGGGGAGGGAGGGGAGGGGGAGAGACACACACACACAAAGAACCAGCATATATGTGGTCTGCCTAAGACATATAGCCTTAGGAATTTACTGGGCAAACTAGTAGTCTTAAATTTAGCTTTTGACTGGGTAACCCCACAACAACCCATCATAGATGCATCATGGTTGCTGTCGTGTCATTTGAACCCAAATCACACAAAGCTGAACTCAAATTACTGCATTATTTTTCAGCAAGAAGCCATCCTGACAACCCATGGCTTGTAGAAGGGGTGGTCGGACCCATGATGGGTTGTGATGTCATTCAAACCCAGAAAAACAATTTTGTTGTGGGTTGCAGGGTTTGTCTAAGAAGCTACTTGGCTAAAGTTCTACTTCTGTTTCCAAGCTCACCTGTGGCAGTCCCTCTACTGACACCCCCAAGCAGCATCTTGAAGTGACCATTAATGGTTCATCACCTTTTTTCATTCCCAGAAAATTGGATAATCATAATTACTGATTAATTTTGATTCTTATTATTTCTGGCAGTGTTTGGTAAGTGACCTCTTTTGACCGTTCAATATGTATAGTCTTGGCTGGTCAATTTCCTTGTATGTTTTTGCTATGAAAGGAAATGGCCAAGTAGAACAGCTTACATGCTTAGAAACTGATTAATCAAGACTGCATATAAGCTAATTTGTACATAGTGTCCAGGCATCAATTGCCGAGCTGTTAATTGAAAAGAACTGGAAAAAGGAGGAAAACAAATGAAAAGAGGACGAAAACAAATAACGTTGCATGAAAAGGGGGGGATATCGCCTACTTAATAATATAATCTTCTCAGCTTTATGATACATGTTGAACAGACTGTTCTCAGTATCGTCTGCTCTTTTAGCACTTCCCCAAGTTTGCCACTAGTTCAGAAAGGAGATATACAGGCTTTCCCTCTTTTGGTGGCTTCTCTTTGGAGCTTTTACTACAGGTGCACAGATTTACTCTCCTTTTGCTACTCTGCCCTTAAATTAGTTCAAATTTGCCTTCAATTTATGCCCTGACTATTAAATTCCTGAACATTTAAGCATTCAATCTATCTATATATTGACCTGTCAGGAAAGAAGAGTAACTGTAACAGTAATATCTCCCCTTTCTGGAGTAGTTGGAGACTCAGAGAATTGCTGAAAATTGTTTCCCAATCCTGCTCCCCCATTTCAGTGTTTTTCAATTCACAACCCCATATGCTCTCATTTGGGCCTTTTGAGGCTCCAGATTCTTTCTTTAAAAAGGGGGCAGGGTAGAGATTGTAGGAAGGCAGGGAAAACAAGATGAATTCTGCCAGAAAGGACACTGGGATACTGCTTGGAAGAGCAAGGGGGAAGAAGAAGAGGAAAACAAGTCATGATAAGCCTGATCATCTGTCAGGCACAGTGTGGGCTGTTTCACAAACAACCCACTCTGCATAGCTTATTGACAAGGTGGCTGGTTGACATGTGAACAAGGCCTTTACATTCAAAGTGGCAGTCTTTCCTTCTTACAGAATTATTGCTCAGAGCTGAAGTCCAAACACCACACTCACTAGTCCCATTTACACACTATCCGCATGGTAGAACACCATGTGTTTACAGGGTAGAGGGCCCTGGTGCTGGCCCTACTGTGCATTTAGTGGGCTAACTGTTGTACTGTGTGTAGCAGAGAACTTTCTGTGACCGCCACACAAGCAGGCAGATGCCAGATGGAAAGCCATGCTCTCTCAGATACCGTGTGTTCCACAGTTACATTTGGTGCACATGTGAATGTGAGTTGGGGGCACTAGGAGGTGGAAACTGGCAGGTGGGAAAGCACTTGATCTCTCCTCTACCCCCTGATTCTTCCCTGTAGGTGCTGCACTGAGCCTGTTTTCCTCCTGAGAGACAGGAGAATTGTTAGGGGAGAGTCCGAGGGGGCAAGCAGAAGGGTTCAGCACCTCTCCTGATCCTTGCAGTTCTGGCATTGGCACTGCAAGGAAAACAGGAGGTTGAGAGGCCTGTGCTTCCCTCGCAGCCTGCAGGTGCGCCATTCGAAAGCTGAGAATGGTATATAATGAATGACATGACAGGCAGTGTGGCTCAGTGGTCTGAATGCCAGACTAGGACTTGTCAGGCCTGGGTTCAAATCCCTGCTCAGCCATGAAGCTCACTGGGTGACTTTGAGCTAGCCTAATCTCAGATTAGTCTACCACACAGGGGTGTTGTGAAGATAGGAGGGACACATACCCCAGTCTGACCTCAATAGAGAAGGAGCAGCATGTAGGAATAATAAAAACAATTCCAGTGTGAGCCAGTATTACCCTCAAAATGGCACTAAGCCAGTACAGCTGTTACAGCCTGCAAATGGGGAGGCCTTGAAAACATTCCCATCTGATAGGGCCCCGTGCCGGGAATGGGTTACCTCCCCTCCTCCCCTGCCCCCCGGCTCCCCAGTAGCAAACATAATCAGCTCTTTGAATAGCTACATCCAGAGTATGGATACCTATTGAAATACATTAGGAATGCCAACCACAAAACCTCTCCCTCCTGAGGGATAATAAACCTCTTTGTTCAGAACAAATGAAAACGCACCACCTTTTTTGCAAAAGCATGTTGCAAGCACAACTGTGTTTATAGTGAAAAGGTGTACACAGAAGAGCACTACAGAACTGATTGGGTGTGCTTATAACTTTGCTTGCTGATAAACAGGAAAAAAGACATGTAATCTCAGGTTTTTGCCTTTTAAGAGACAGTCTTTTACATAAGCACACCGTATTTAAGTAATCTTACTCGGATAAAACTTACATGTATTAATATGCTATTCGATGGCTTAAACAAAAGGTGGGTGTAAATAGAAAGCCCTGCCTAAGAACCAAAGATGACCCATCCAGTCCACTGCAGCCAGCTGGCCACCCACAGGAAGCCTGCAAGCAGAACATGGGTGCAACAGTCCCCTCTGCCATGTTCCCCAGCCACTGGTGTACAGAGGCACACTGCTTCTGACGTGGAGATAGTGAGAACCTTCTCCTCCATGAATGTGTCCGAACCCCTTTAAAGCCTTACAGAATAGAACAGAATAGAATAGAATAGCAGTAGGGTTAGAAGGGGCCTATACAGCCACCAAGTCCAACCCCCTGTTCCATTTCCACAGATGGTCACCCTTCCAGCTGCAACCCCACACTTTTCCAGCTTAGCAAAGCGCACTGGGCATGCGAGCTTGGTGCATAGCTGTGCAAGCAGGCAAGAGTGGTAACCATCACTACATCGTGTGGAAAACAGCTTGTATCCATCATCCAAATTTACACATCATGGAAAGGCGAGACTCTGTGAAGAAGACAATTATGCTAGGGGGAGTCAAGGGTAGAAGAAGAAAGGGAAGACCAAATATGAGATGGATTGAATCCATAAAGGAAGCCACTGCCTTGAACTTGGAAGAGCTGAGTTGGGCTGTTATGGATAGGACATTTTGGGGGACTTTCCTTCATGGGGTCACCATAAATCAGAGATGACTTGACAGCACGTAACCACAACATACATCATCCATTCTCCAGATTATTTTCTTTTTACCACTTACGGCTCCTAAGATTCCTGACTACTGGTTGTGTGGGATGGAGCTGATGAAAGCTGAAAGGCAGCAGGTTGAGGAAGGTTGATGTATGTATGCACTGGATTCATATTTCGCCTTTTTCTTACACAGAACTCTGAGTGGCTTACAACATTCTCTTCCTGCTACACTGAGTCTTACCCCACAACCATCCTGCTGAAGTAGGTTAAGCTGAGGGTCTGTGTCTGGCCCAGAGTCACCCAGCTGGGTGGGGACTAGAGCCCAGATCGCCTGACTCCCAGTCCCGCATTCTTAACCACTGCACCAGACTGGCTCTCGTATACATTACTGTTAAAATTCAAGATTTTGGGAGAACGTATGTTAAATACAGCAGCAGAATGAGTACAAATGAATGAAAGAAGGGGGATCAAAGGGCTGCAAAACATATTACTTGATGTACCTGTTCTTTGTATAAGAACAAGAGAAATCGCCTTTAAAAAATACATTTTATGGCTCTCACATAGGTTAAAATCAGATGGAAAATCCATCCTAATGTGCTTGTGTCTGGAGTTGGAGGGAAGCTAATAAATTAGAACACACCAGTAATTCAGTTTTGTTATTTCTAAATCCCAGTCTTAACTTGTGCTGTTGCTGCTGTTTGAGAATAGAAGGAGAGATACCACCCTCCTGCATCTCTCCGGCAATATAAGTCAGCATCCGCTCAACCAAGTTGAGGGGCTTGTGTGGCAAAACCTGTAATCTTCAAGCCCAGCTGGGAAAACAGTGATTAGGGAGTGCATGGGTGGGTGGTTTTAAGTGTGCTCTGGATTTAGTGACTTTAAGCAGCTACTTAACTCCTTAAGCTATCAATTGCAAATTGGCTTTTGTAGGCAAGCCTTTACCTACTAATCGCCTGTGCCCTCAGAGAGGCAGCAAATCACAGTGCAACTGTACATAAATGTTGCTCAGAATAGACAAGAATGGCATTTTTGTTGTCCTGGACCTTCTTTGGTGAAAATATTATATGCCATCGGATGAGATCTAGTCATACTTCATGCAGATCCACTGAAACCAGTGGGGATTGAGTTTGTAATAACTAATTTGAGTGTCACTGTAGTTGATGGGCCAACTCAATGGGGCTGTTTGCTCAGTGCAACAGTCCCACCTGGCCTATTTGACCCACGGTGAAGCCTTGGTGTATGGGGGAGCGGGGGTGGGGGGTGGAATGCAGCCCCATTTTGAATATGTAAAGCTCAAAATGAACTTAACCCTGGTCTGGTTTAGGGTTATGTGAAACTTGTTCAGCCTTCAAATAATCCATGGTCAGGCCTGTACACGGCACAGCAACCCCAAATAGGGCTTGTATGTTCAATATGGTGCCTGTGGACACCATGTCTTATGATGGGTTTAATAACCTTTGACAAGCTACGGAGTGACATCCAAACCTAGTATGGCTATGACTAGATCCATGTCTCTGGTGGCTGAACTTAAGCAGCTCTTCACATGTATGAAAATGCCACTGAGTTGCTGTGAAAAGATATCTCAGTAACTTGCATTAATCAAATCTTAAGTAAAAATGAGACTTTAAATGCGGTGGGAGCAACTAGAGTGACCATCATTCAGAACTGTCTTCCAAAAAGCAGTGCAGATAAACACATTACCATGTTTCAATCCCCTTCTTTCTAAAGATAGGCTTTCCTGTAACCCACAAATATGTGGCCAAGATTAAATGAATGGCTGGTGCTATATGGGAGGGCACAGAACATAACCATTAAGGTCCTTTCTGCCTTAAAAATCTATGAGCCCTTTTCCTGGCCATTACAAACCTAGGAAGTTTAATCATCACAGACTAATGGTGTTGCAGGGAGGAGAAAACAATGCAGCAATTTTATTTCTGTTTCTTTTAAAACTCTAATAGTTATAAAGGACTGAAATGAAGACCAATTCACACTAATAGGAAGTTAGATTATATGAGATCATCAAGCATTAGATTCCTTATCTGGTTTCTAAAGTGCTTCCTACTTTGTTCTTTATTGCACAGCAAATTGGCACTCTTAAATTATATTTGCATTTCCTGACTGTTGTTACAGGGTTTAACTTCGCTCTTGTGCTGGGGTCATTTTTCTAAAGTGAACAAAGAATGGGGCGCAATTGCTGACTTCTGTGCCCCAACCGGAACGGCTCTTGTCCTGTAAACACTCTCTGGAGATGCTCACAGGTCACAACAGCAGTTCTGAAGTGCGCCACTGCGCAGTCCTCTCAAATCAATACTGCAGTGCTTAACCTATGAAGCCCCTGAACAACCTGCCCCATCTGGTGAATGGCAGGTGCACTGGTGCTTTATCAGAGCCCATGCGGGCTCTTGTGCCTGACGGCATCGCTGGGCTCCCATGGACAAGCACTGGGTGCTGTTGCAATCCGTGTCTCTAAGCAAATGTGTGTAGGATCTCAGCCGAAAATATCAGATGCAAGCTCAGGGGCCTACTTGGTCACCACCACCCAGTGCTCTTGCACTGATTTCCATACTTTAATAACCTCCACGGGGTTACCATTTAGGCTGATCCAGGCACTTTTCCATTGCAGGTGAATGTCAAACCAGTTTAAGCTGCCCAAAGATATTTGGCTGCCTGTGACCAAGAATAAGATGGTGGCCCCTCCTCTCCTATGCACAAAGCCAAGTCAACTGGCTGTTGGACCTTTCCCCAGTATCGATGATAGAACAGCGCCCTCCGCGGCACCTGAGAGCTTTGTGGAGACTCGGGTCCCTTGCTTGCCATCTCCCAGTTTCTGCTTCCTGAGGCAACTCCCTCAGCCACGGTGGCTTCTACCACGTTCACAGGACTTTACAAAAGCAGGTGCATCCATCACATTTAAAAAGCGTGACTGTGGCTATTCAACAAATGAGTTGTGTATGTGCTTTGATCTATAGCAAGAATGTTTATTAAGGGATTTGCTGAGACACTCAGCAATTTTGTAGTGGTCCATTTAAAAAAGCACACACTCTTCGGGAACTGCTGCATTACACTAAATGCATTCCTGCATTTGGCATGCCTGGGGTTTCTTCATAAAAAGAGCAGATACGGGGAAGGGAGAAATCAGAAACATGGTGGTGAAAAGAACTTTCATGGTTTCCACACTGCCAGAATTGATGAAAATAGGCACAAAAGCTGCTATTTCCACTGCGAGAAAAGTTCACGGTGCCACCAATGGTTTTTAGTAATGACAATACACAATTTGACCCAATTATCCCAATAATTCAGGGGTGGGCAACACGCAGCGCTTCAGATGCTCTGGTCCTACAACTCTCATCAGCCTTAGCTAGCCAGCACTGGGAGTTGTAGCCAAACATCTGGAGGTCCACAAGTTGCCTGCCCCTGCAATAATTCAGTGGCAGGAGAAAGGGCCTGTGGCTGCTACAGCAGCTACTCCTCCGTAGTAACTTGTCACGTGAAATTATATGACCATCAGTGGACCATCTAAAATAAACCTTGTCAAGTCATTGTCCCCATGATCAGACAACAAGCACGCTGCCTTAATGAGAGGCTTGCATCTCTCTCTCTCACTCTTGCTCTTTCTTTCCCTGTATGACTGCAGTGGGTTAAGGGTGATTCAATCTATTTGGAGCTGGGAGCTACGACTCCAAGCTGGAGTATTTGAATGAAAAATGGGCAACCCGCACAGCCAAATCTCCCTTGGCAAAATGATCCCGTTTAATCAGTGTTATTGTTTATATCTAGACAGGGGCTTTTAATCTGAGTATCTATCTCTACTAATTCGAACTAAAGGAAAGGAAACGGCGGGCAGGGAGGGAGACAGAGTGCAAGTCTCACCGCTGAGTCAGGTTTTTCCTTCTCAATCCATCATGGCAAACTCGGCACCGGGCAGGTGCAGCCCTGGCTCCAGCGGAGGGGAGCTTCCCCTGAGGATTCTCACGCTGGATTCCAGGCAACATCCGCTCCAGAAGCCTGAGAAAGATTCCTCCTGTACCCCCCCCCCGCCCCACGGCCACACTCCTTGTGTGTGTTCTTATCTGCCCCCCAGCTCCAATTTCTTCTGTGCGCACAAAATGCGTGTCCATCGAATAAAACCTGGTACATGAATTCTATATTGAAGGAATGGATATGGATGTCCGTGTTTGATTTCCGTTCTTCTCTTCTTTATGGTCTGATACTTGACCTCAGACAGCTCCCCAAGCAGCAGTGGTGATCTTGCAAATTGCCTCTCCAAGGATGCTGCAGCCTTTGGGCTGCATATTCAAGGAGGCTACTTGTTTCAGGACTGTGGCCTAGTGCAGATATGGGGAAAAGAGGAAATGCTCATCTGCAGATACCTAAACTCATACTATATTTACAGGGCTATCCTGTGAAGATTAGTGGTGGCGGAGTGCAGTGAGATGGCAAGAATGGAGAATCCATTGCATTCATATCCTGCTTCTGGGCTTTCCACAGACTGTGTGATCAGGATGCTGGCCTAGATATGCCCATGATCTATCCATGTCCGGTCTGATCTAGCCCGGCTTTTCTTAGGCTAGGATGGGAAGTAGGCATATGAGGAGGGGGGCCCTTTGCAAGTGGCCCGTGGAACCCTCGGCAAGAGCACTCCTTCTCTCAACCCAGCAGCCTGCTGCTGAGGGAGGAGGAAGCGGAGACAAAGAATGCAGGGGTGGAGAAGAGTGACAGAGCAAGACAGAGTGCAGGGAGAGAGGGACTGAGATGGTGGTGTCAAGAAGAGAGCGAGGAGCAGCAAAGGAGAAAGACAGATAAGAGGGTGGCTGAGGAAACAGACAAGCACCTAGGAAGGATGTTTCCTTCAGTCCCATCCAAGCACAAGTTGGATGTCACCCAGCAATTTTGGTAGCCAGTAGCTATTTATGGTCCAAGATCCTTGAACAAGCAACTTCAGCTCTCAAGCTATGCACAATTCATGAGACAAGGATGTTTTTTTGTATCGAAATAACTCTTGCCCCACTATCAGTAGCAATGGAGCATCTAAGTTAGTACATAAAGATGTTTGGTGTCTCTCTTTCATCTTCTGGAAGAAGATTAATAGTATAGAAATGTAAGCTATGCTTAACATTAGCATATGGGGAAGTTTACCTAAAGGAAAATTGGCTCTCCAGCTGCTTTTATCTCATTAATAAATGCTGCAAGTGTAAACATTGTTTTTAATAAAACTTTACAAACTTCTGGTACCTTTATTTTGTGGAGTAGTAAAGCAAGAACAGATTTTGTTAGGGGATACACACTGTGTACTGTCTGTGAAGCTTCTGGTTTTATGCCCCTATTTTCTACTGTTGGGTTTTGTTTTCATTGTTGTGCTCAAGATATTTATTGTTTTAGACTGCTGTTTTTATTGGTATTTTAACAGTTGTGAGATGCCATGGGGGACTCATTTTCCTGGTTGAGAAGGATAGAAACATAATAAATGAATGATAGAAATGCAAAAGGAGAAAGCAGAAGACAAGACAAGACAAGACTATGGTTAAACATCTGTAATTAAGGCCAATGAGTGTATCCCTCTATTGTCCCAGCTGGTGTTCCCCAAAATAAAAAGATGGCACTCTGGTTGCAATTCGGTTTTGTAATACAATTGCCAACCACTGTCTCTGCATTTTTCATTTCAAAGGGCTGCCAGAGTGCACAAGAAGGGATGAATTGAGATTCCCCACCACCACCACCACCACTTCCTCTGGCTTGCATGTGGAATTCATGTGTGAAGCATCTCTAACAAACACCAAAGTTATGAGAGGAAAAGAGCTTTCTGAACCTATTAACAAGAGCACTGGCGACACAAAGTCTTCAGGTAAATATTAACCCCTGCCAGTGGTTGTTCAATTAGGATATGCTTAATCATTTGAGCTTGCTGTAATGTCATTTGAATCAGTCCAGATGGTCAAAGGGGAAGAAATTAGCATCTTAACAGATAAGGGGTACAATGCCCAGACAGCACGGAGCTATGAGGTCGCATTGGATTTAAACAGGAGTTGTTTTGCAGTGGAAATCTAGTGATCTCAAGAGACCAGCCTTCAACTGAAAATGATTTTCCTATTTATAAATATGCATTGCTTGACTCTCCTCTCCCCACATCCCACAACACTCTCCACCCAAAAGTTATTATGTTTTGACAACAGGCTTGGCTCCCAGGAGTCACAAAGAAGTTATTTAAAATGACAGATTTCCTCTTGGAATTGTCTGCACATGTGGCTTTCTCTCTTCTGTAACATGTACAATTAAAAATTAAAACCTAGACATTTCATTGGGATGATTTAGAGTTTTAATCCTTGGCTATCAAGGCTCTAATTTACTATCAAAAAAATTGTATTGCTGGATAATTGAGTGTTAATTGCGAGGAAACAGCCAATTTTCTTTTCAACTGTTGACAATTTGCATTTTCGACAGAAAGCAACTCAAGCAAAATTGCTAGTTGCTCCTGATGTACTTCTTGAGCTTTCCATCCACAATCCTTTGAAGGAAAGATGCCTGAATCTCGTAACTCAAAACTGACTTGCAGGTATGCTGATCATAGAATCACACAGTTGGAAGGGGCCTAGCAGGCCACCGAGTCCAACCATCGGCTCAGTGCAGGACTCAAGTCACCCATCCAGATTTCAATCCAGCTGGACCCTGCTTAGCTTCCAAGATTAGGCAGGATCAAACACCCAAGGCTACATGAATATTGAAGGAGGCTCTTGCAAGCAGGGCCAGCATCAAGGGCAGGCATGTCTGAACACCTGCTAAGGACTCAAACCCCAGAGAAGCCCCACTGGCAAGGGATCCCTGGAGTTCCTCTTGTGCTCCTGCCTCTTGCTCTGCCCCAGTGGTAGTGGAGAAAAGGAGGAACAACAGGTCCTGCTGCTGGCTTGCTCACCCACGCTCTGCCTTTCAAGCTGCATGTCCTAGCAACGATGCAGCAACAGCCGCTGGTGCCAATGGTGATGTGAAGGTAGCCTCAGTGAGAGAGGGGCCCAGTGAGGTTGTCTCACACAAGGGCCCTCAAAAATCGTGGCCGGCAATGCGCTGGATGCAACCCTGTAGAACGTCTGGTACATTTGTGGTCTGTGCTTCTAGTCCATGTGTTCTTTCACCATCCTTCACTCTACAAAGCTCCTGTTGCACGTCGCCTAACTTCCTCTTTCTCCCATCATCTGGAAAACTTGGGGTCCTTCAGGGAGGCAAGATACTTATTTCGTTTTTATGCCACCCAATAGCTGAGGCTCTCTGGGTGGTTAACAAAAGATACACAAATGGGGAAACTATAAGGCGCCTACCTGGCATATTAGCATCGGCCTCCCAACTGCATCTTCCCCTTGGCAAACACCAAGTCTTAACAGACACCAGAATCTGGTTTTGGAAGTAAATCTGCCTTCATCCCCAGAAACCACCTTAGTTTTCCCATATAAGAACAAACCAAACCTATGGCTGTCTCTCTGAAAAGAGTTTGATTCAAATATGAACTAATAATATTCTTTGACTTGTTATAACATTTAAGCATCTGCCTCAAGTTAGGCATTTTCCATCCTTAAAGTTAAATAAATACAAAACTATGCATTTGGTCAGGATTTTCTTTCCTGCATACCTGACTGAACATTAAATTTCACTAAATAAATGTTTCTCTTGTTCAAGAATCTTTCAGAGTTTTGCCCTGAATACAGCAGAACTCCCTTTGCATGGCAAATAGGTTCCAAGCCCCACAATGGATGCCTGAAACTGTGGGTAGTAGCAAACACTGCGTATGCAGAGGTCAGGGCTGCAGGGTTTTCCACAAAAGTGGAAAAACTGCAAATATCTCTAGGGGAAGACCAAATCTATCTAGAGTCGTCGTGCCCACTGAGAGACAAAATACATGAGTGAGGCTGGCTGGTACTGAGACAAAGGGCAAGGCGTCTCCAAACGGAGTGCATAGTTCCCTGGAGAGATCTGTGTTTTTTCCCTACAGATAATCATGGTTTTTCCACTTTCATGGGGGTCCTGCACTCCTAACCCTCATGAATGTAGAGGACTGACGGTCAACCTTATTTAAGTGAAACCACAGTAACTGAGACAACAGATACGGGGGTCCTGCTGTATGTGGAAGGTCTGGGCAAAGCCTGTAGACACAGCTATACACTTGACTTCATGTTACTCCTGAGAAAGCCGGCACTTGGGAAGTGCCATAGCTCAGTGGTATGACACAGTCCTGGCATTCAGAGGGTCCCAGATTGGTCCCTGGTATCTCAGGGCAGGGCCAGGGAAGGCTGCTGATGACTGCAGACAATGCTGAGCCACAGTCCGCCCCATTCTAAGGTGGTGCCATTAGGCATTTCTCTACATTATATTCACAGAGGTTGCAGAAAGGGAGGGGATCTGCCCATGCTAAATAGAAAAGGAGTGCCCAAGCTTCAGTTTGGTTCGTAGCAATCACTAACCAGCTATTTATAAAAGTGCGGCATAAGATGTCTTTTATTCCAGATGTAGTATCAACCTGGGACTAGATTTCTCTGAAGCGCAACAAAATCAAAGCTAATTCTGAGAGGAAGTATATTGCCCCAATAGTGTAACTTCTGTACTACCTAATATCTCGATAAAATTTACTTCACTTACCTATGTATTTACTATAAATTGTCTGGAGGATGGAAACACTGTTTTCCGTTCAGTTGTGAGCTAGTAAGAACCAGAGTTTATGTTGGCGAGTTCGTACAACACAACAAACTGCTGTACTGTAAATAAGCAAAGCAGTCTGGATGGTTCATGAAACAACCAGATAATTGGGCCACTGTGCATTATCCTTTCCACGCGGTTCTCCTGCTGGCACCCCAGGGCACTCCATGGCAAGACCCATCTTACTGCAGCTCCCATGGCTATGAGCATTTTGCACTCCCTGCAGCTTTTCGCCACCCCCCTTTTTTTCTCTTCTTGGAGTTTGCTTTTATGATCTCCATGCTGACAGCCTGTGTCAGCCCCTCTGAAGTACCTGAGCAACACAAGGAAGAGAATTTCATTGGTTCATTGCCTATTTAAAAGACCCACATGTGCAGAAATAGTTCTGTATTTTTAAAAACAAATTAGTTGGATTTGCACAAGTGCAGAGAAGAACACTTGCATGGGTTCAAACTGGGAAGGCTCGCCTGGGAAATGCCCTAGGGCAGCGGCTCCCAAACTGAGCCCTA
The DNA here is from genome assembly GCF_004798865.1 of Varanus komodoensis. NCBI lineage: Eukaryota > Metazoa > Chordata > Lepidosauria > Squamata > Varanidae > Varanus > Varanus komodoensis. Next base: position 1,569,612 of record NW_025335548.1, read on the forward strand.
GGGGTCCACACAAGCCTCAATAAATAGGGGTTCCCCAAAAAAATCTCAAATCGCAACAAATCTCAAAAATCAAATTTAAAACAGATTTTAAAATGAAACCACCCAAGGCAACCTATTTGATTGTCAAATGGCCTCTGAGCAGCAAAAAAGAAATGCATCACATCATTTGGTTCCTAGGACTCTACTGCATGGCGTTGGGAACAATTAAAAGAATTTGTTTGGGATATTACCATATAATTGTTTATTCATTCCTTATATTTAAAATGTTTTCTCTTTATTTCCAAACCTACTACATTATGCAAAGCACTGAGGCAATAGCAGCAGATGAAAGGAAGAAGAAGGTTGTGGGTTCACGAAGCTGAATAAAAATCAGATATAGAGTTAGGGTTCCACAGGAAAAAAGAAAGTCTTCAGAAACGTTTCATGACCAAAAAAGTTTGAGATCTGCTGTCCTAGGGGGTGGCAGGAGTCACAGTGCAGCAGACTGCAACCAGCCTGACCTGGAGAGGTTGCGAATAAGATAATTTTTACTTTGCTTTCCCTTTACAGCTATCAAAATATGAACCATCAAGGGAAAACAAAGCTGTGAGCCCTCTCTGGTCATGCTCAGGAACAACAACATCACCTCCCTACATGATTAGACTCGCTGCTGCTGCTTCCTGGATCCGATTCTTCTTAGTACCAAGTATGTTCCCCACCACCCCCTTTCCGAGACTCTAAGCACTCAGAAAGGTGACAATGTATGAGCCACCCCTTTTCTGGGAGCACTGAGTTTTGAAACAGTGCCTTTTTTCACAGGGCTACCCGGGGTGCTTTGACAGGCATGTCATCCGTGATGGGTTGTCATGTCAGGCACACCCAGTCAGACAACATGGTAACTGAGTGTGTGCTGAGGGTGGATAGTTGCTGGACCATGGTTGTTGCTGAAATGTGGGTCAAGTTCTCTAAACCCAGCCATGCTACAAAGAACCCATGGAGAGATGGTGGAGCGAATGGCGGGAGGGCAGCTCCCTGCTTGCTTTCCCTCCTGACTGCTCTTTGAAACCAGATTTGGGCCTGATACGTCTTCAGATCCAAGACACTTTCCGATGCAGAACCATCTGCTGCCAGCTCTCCAAAGCAGAGGACAGCCTTCTGTGAAAGACACATCCAACTTGCAGACTTTGTCCAAAGCAGAAGTAGTGTGGCTACAACACTAAGCCAGGGCAGGAAGAAAACACACCCAGTGAATTATGGTTGCATGCCAATTTCACAGCTGCCTCTACTTACTGATTCCATGTTGTCCACAGGTTTTTAAACCTATAATTAACCTGTGGTGTCCACGTTCGGACATCATGCAGCAGTCAGGGACTGAATAATGAAAGTAGATGCAGAGTACAAACTAGCAAGTTAATTAACCCACAATTTGCTGCCTTTGTGTATGAACTGGGCTAATTTGTTCTTTGACTTAGCACTCTTTGCTATTGTTCATCTTCCCAATGTATATATTGTGCCTCTCATTGTTCTCATCACTGAATATTTTTTCTCAGCAAATTTTGGCAAATCCTACCAAAACATCCAGAGTCCTGGCACAGAGTTTTGCTAGGAGAGGAACAGGGGGTACTTAAAAGAAAATTATCATTCAATCTTGAACTGGAAGTCCAACTAAAAAACATGCCCCGACAGTGACTTTCCCTAACGAATAAAAGGAGACCAGAAAAGTGTGCCTTTGAAATATGGCTTTGCAACATGCTCCAGACAAGTATATAGGATTCACTTTCTCCACATAATAATGTATATTTAAGAGAGCCACTAAGAGATGTCAATGCTAATTTAGTACATCTATTCCATTACATGCTGTTAAATTTTCCTATTTGACAACCTCGTCTATTATGCTGGCTGCATTTGTTCACAATCTGATTTGTGAAAATATCCTAACTCCAATCTAATATCATGGTATAAATCCAACCAAGGAAATCCCTTATTTATTTGGACACATAATCCTCCTTTATATGTGTACACACACGCACACATATATCTCAAAATTCAATACGAAATACTTAACCTTTCTATCAAAGGTTCACAGAGCTGGATTGTTTCCCTGTGATGGAATAAAAAGAGGGTCACTTCCTACAGCCCAATAATTATTTTGTGCAAGTCAGAAAAGAGACAAATAGCATAATCTTATGCCTGTTTATCCAAAAGCAGGAATAGATTAATCTATCTATGTATCTATCAAATTTATATAGCACATAACTAGGTATCTTCAGGGTTGTTTATAATTCAGTCTATGTCACCTTTGGATATATCCATTCATAAGAGCCACTCTATTTCACTTCTTTACTCATCTATGATTTTTAATAAAGAAAACTGCTCAAATATTTACATTCAAAGTCATATTTTTATTTCCTCTGAATATCCTCATTTCTAAACATATTTCTCCCAAAACATCCTTTCCTCAGCACCATCGATCCAGTCAAAATCAGAACTGTCCTTCACCCCTTGTATTAAAAGACTGAAAGTATTAAAATATGTAAAAGTATTAAAATATTTAAAGCATTGAAAAAGAGGAGGATCTCTTTATCAGCCTTCTTCTGCATCTAGTGTGGCTTGGTCCTCGGATCAAAGATTACCTGCAGCTTGCCTTGCAGCAGAATCTGCAGCAGGCCAGCCCAGTTTCTGGAGGGCCCCTGAGACCTTTTCCCCCAGGGAGACTTCCTTCTCCCCAGCAGAGCCACCTGCTCCAAGCCTCACCCCACCTTTTGCTTCCTTGAAAGCAGCCAGTGGCCTCCACCCCTCCTTCTGTACCCCACTCCAGGCTGAAGGATGCAGAGGAGCCTGGTTCCTCTTGTCAGTGGAGCCTTTGCTGCAGTGTGGGCCCTCGGCCAATGCCCAACCGCGTCAGCCCCCGAGTGCTGCCTCTGATTCCTAGGATTGCTCTTTTTTACATTTCCTGTTGTTTCTCATGGTTCTGTTGTTGCAGTGTTTTCTCTAAGATTAATTGTAAAATCCCTGCCTCTATTTTTTAAAAAATACTTTCTTTAAAGTTCCACTGACCTCCTCTACTAACCTCACAACAGTTTTGTACACACACTTTACACCTATTTACAAATTCTAAGTAGTTGCACCCTCAAACACAGAACCAATTTGATAATTCCCTGCCAATACGTAAAAAGGAGTTATAGGGAGGTCACAGCTACCCAATCTAAACAAGGTTTATTCTTTGCATAATTTCAATTTCATCAACGTTTTGGTTAATACATCATTTTGAAGAGGATGGGGGGGGAAAAGAGGGAGAGAAGGGGAGAGCTGTGACATATATTCCATACACACGCACACACACACGCACACACACATTGCTCTGGCCTACAGAGTCTATTCTGCCCACTGTCCTTTTTACCATAGTATCCCCTGGGTGATAGTTAAGGAAACAGATGGTGGGAATCTTGGCCCCTTTGGCTATGGAGCAGGGGCCTGTGAGTCATCTCCCATGACCAGGGCTGGCTCCGCTTTGTAGTTTCACATGCAGAGCCTGGTGAATGAAGCTAAGATCACTCTTTAGATTCCAGTATCCCAGGGCCAATTTCCTTCCCTCAGATTTTCCACTTGCGTACTTGATTGTCTCACCAGCTTGGCTGGCAGGGTTTCGACGGAAGATCTGCCTTTCCAGAAGCTCCAACTCTCAAGATAAAGTCAAAGCTCATTCCCTGAAATATTGCATTTATTCTGATTTCTCCAAATTCAAGCTAGCTAGGAGACCGTAGAGATCTGAAGCCCACTTCAACCAGATGTCCTATGTGGGTGGTGGGGTTCCACTTCTGCTCAGCAGAGAACGTACATGTAGCATGTGGTCAGAGGCAAGAGGCATACGGAACTGTTAGTTTCATTCCAGAAAATGGCAATCTGGCCTCAACAACTCCTTCTGCTAAATGAGGATTGTGAAATAGGTTGTGCCTTTAAAAAAAAAAAAAAAGGTGATCAAAGAAACATTATGAGATTCAGCCCTCCTCATGAACAGGCAGACTATTCCCATGGAAGAGAGTTAAATCAGCTTGATTTCGAATGCTCTTCTAACATGAATGTAAAACCTGAACTGGCCTGGCCTGGAGACACACTCCATTTTCTTTTCCTGTATCAACAGCGTTCAGCACACAGGAAGCACAAAAGGCTCCACTGTACTGTAGGCAGCCTGGCCCCAAGCACGATTACTCAGACATAAGCCTCACTCGGCTCAGTGGGAGTTATTCCCAGCTACACGTGCACAACATTTCCGCCTTGGTGTCAAATCCAGAGAACCGTCTCGTACATGTCACGGAACGAGAGTTCAGGGGCAGGCAAACTTTTGAGGCCATGGGCATATTTGGCAAGGTCAGAAACTGTCCTGGGCACCACCACAAAATGGTAGCCTCGGGAGGTGTGCTGAAGGACAAGCAACTAGCCCAAAAGACTTGAGTACAAGCAGAAGTGGGATCTGAGGCCCAACCGAATAAACAGCTCCCTTGAACCCCAATTTAGCACCTACAGATGCTCGTATCATGGCATTCTCAACTGCTTGCAAGGAAGTATGTATGTCTGTTTGATTGCTTGAATGAAGGGCTCAGCCCCTTGGCAGGTGCGAAGGCACCCAGAGGTGCCTGGGAGCCCACGGACAGCACACTGCCTGCTCCTGATGGGGTGCAATCCTGTGACATCCAACTGAGTTCAGTTGCAGCCTTGGCAAAGGCTTTGGGCCATCTTGGCACCACAGAATTTGGAGTAGCTTAACATCCCAGACCACCAATACAAACAAGTAGCACGATCGTTCCCTTGCAAAGAAGGAATTGTTCCCCTTGAAGAAGTTATCAGAATAACTGATGTGATGAACACACTCAGGCCGATCAATTTTCCTCAGGATATTAGCTGCTCCACGGTAGCTGAAGAAGGAAGGGACCAGTCAATAGATGTTTGGATTAAGTATTTTATGAGCAATAAGGGAAACGAAGATTGGCATTTTAACATGGTTTGAATCAACTGTGTTATGAGAATCAATTGAAGGATTGACTCAAAAGGTGCGTACATTAATTTGCAGTTGGATGTGGTTTCTGCGCTTCAGCTCAGAGGCACAAGAGAGACGACACACTTGTGCCACACTCTTCCACAGTGCTAAGTCTACTTGAAGGTACTGAAACCAACAGGCTTATATTGTGTGTTGGATTGTGGTTTTTGTCCATGAATCGGCAGATGAGATGAGAGTTCCTTTCCAGCTACCAGTGCTGAATGTAAGAGATTAGCTCTACATCAAGACCCTGCACATTTCACATATGCATGCTGAGAATTATTCTGTAGTGCACAAGATGTACAAGACAGGGGTGGGCAGAACAGACAATACAAATGCAACTTCCAAACAGATGATCACCGAGTAAGAAATAGGAAAAGAGTGGCACCCAGAGGTGAATTCTGAATCTTGGTTGAAAGCACAATAATGGTCAAGTCACATTCTCTTGCCTTTTCTTCTGCTAGCTGATAAATCACACTGATTAATTTCAGGTAAGAGAGACAACAGGCTCCAGATGAGTCTGGAAACCGAACTGTTAGCTCTAGATACTTGCCCCCACATTCCCCAACAAATACATCAGGCACGTGGATGGAGATGCTACTTAGCAGAGAGGGATATCAGCCCTGGCTCCTGTCAAGGTGGTGTGTAGTCCACAAGGAGGAGCCTGTTGCCCTACTTAGAACAATAAACATGTTTGAACTGGAGGTTTTTCTAGAAGTCAAGGTAGAGGTTAGAGGTCCTATTGGAACCAGCTTTGCTTCTGGACAATCAGATCCTGGCCATGACAAGGTCAACATTTGCCCTTAAGCTTGTGCACCAACTATGCCAAAACCTTAAGAAATCTGACTAGGCTGCATTGGGACAGAGGTCTCCAAGCACTAACCATCCAAAGGGATTCCAGAGCAGTATGGCCTTTTTTTCCTGAATGGATATTTTGCGTGAAGAAAAGATAGAAGCAGTGGTGGGAAAACATGAGAGGGAGCCAGTGACACCTGGGCCCCATGTAAACCTTTGGGAAGGAAGCAGGATGGCAGGATAATGGCATAATAAAAGCATCATTTCACAGCTTCCCCAGTGAGCTAAAGCAAGGGTGGGCAGCACTTCTCAGAAGCCCCTTCCAGCACGGCCAGTGGGGTCTGGAGTGCTGGGGGCTGGAGTTCAAAGCATGCAAAGACCTGCTTGCTGTCCACACCTGATCTCAAGAGTCTTGACTATGGCCAAGTCAAGACTGGCTGGGATGCAAAGATGGTGTTACAGGCTGACCCATTAAGGCTGGGCCCCTGAATCTCTGGGAGGCCTTTTGCCCCAGCACCCTGCCATTTCCTGAAATGAAGCTACGGGGGTCCTGTTGAGCTCTGTTGCATCTGTTCCCCTGGACTAGCTGAAGCAAATGGCCAACATTTGCTTCACCTACTACTATGTCCCCGCTCCCCAAATCTTTCTTCCAGAGCCTTTCATCTGAAATGAAATGGGCTTCTCTCTGCTGTCCATACAGCCTTTCTACAAAGAGTGGTCCATCTCCTCTTAGGAGATTGGCTCCTTTAAAGACACAGAAAAAGAGAGATTTTAATGCTCATGTGAATTTGTGTGTGTGTGTGTGTGTGTGTTTCTCCCAGTAGCCCTGAGCCCCAGATCTTTTCGATACCTTGCACAACCCCACTGGGATGCAAGATGGGGCCACCACTGTGGCTTCACCTGGATTACAGAACTGCCTTCCTGGAGAGATCCATTCAGCCTCCTCTCTGCTTATCTTCAGCTGTATGATGATGCTGGTGCTGGGGGTGGTTGTCCAGGCCCTACCACTGGGCCGCATGGGGCGGCTGCCTCGGGAGCAGATTCAGCGAGTGGGAGGGTACAAGGCGGCACAGTGCACATGTACCATGGAGCTTGCCCTGCATGCCTGAAGTCACCTGCTGTCCTCGGAGCCGAGTAGGAGCCGGCTTCCGATCTGGCTGACTTCTGTGCATGAAATGGAAAGGACACAATCCCGTCCTTTTGCTTCAGGTACCAAGCATCTTGGGCCAGTCCTGGCAGTTGTCCGAAGCATCTGGAGGCCACCAATCAAGGAAGGCTACCGCCAGGAAACCGCCAGAAAACCACCCGGGCTACTCATCCGCCAGCTCTCTCCTCTGGCTGGAGGTGGGTGCGGAGATCCTCAGCCGAGATTTCTCCAGCACCACAGTGACAAAAGTGCAGAGTGTGTGCCCCACTCCAGATGGCGTTGGACTGCAACTCTCAGCCAGAGCCAGCATAGACAGTGGGTATGAGTGATGGGAATTGTAGTCCATCGCCATCTGGAGAGCCACATCTTCCCCCATCCTTGCTCTCTGGGCTTCAGTCCTGACAAGGAGAAGCACTTGCTGTTACTTTTTTAAGTGCCCTGGTACAGCCCATTGTAAATTAAGCTCCAGATAACAAAAGACCATCTCCCACAGGATGGCTTCACATGGACGGGTTAGGGCACAATGTCTTGCCATTTCCCCCTTAAACCATCAAGTTAAAGAGCAGGATAATTAGAACCGCCCTTAATTCCATCCTGAATCCATTTCTGTGGCTTTCAAAGGAAGCTGGAAAGGAAACAAGCAGCTTGATGTGACCACAAATGGCCTAAAATGACTGCCGAGGCCTCCTTGCACAACAGGCCTGAATTTGCTCGTCGTCCCTTTTGCGCTTCTCACCAAACCTACAATGGCTTGGGCAATATAAGCGCGAGCTATTTATCTCCCCCAAAACTTTAATTAAATCCAAAGAAAGTGTGTGGCTCTCCTGCATCAATCTAAGAAAGGCACAATAAAATCAGGCTCATTGATTTTTAATTAAAAGGCGATACCTTTGCAATTAGCGAGGGCCGCACCTGCTCTGCAATCAACGTGGGCCTCGATACCGGTGCTGAACTGCAGCAAATGGCTTTGGCAGCCAGCAAAGGTCTCCCAGCAATCCCTCTGCATCGCAGCCCATTGAGGACAAAATCCGGGAGGGCCAGGAACAAGACTGAGAAGCAGCTCTGGTTCATTCCATGGTCGGGGCAGAGTGTTTGCATCGGGTTGTTTGGATGGCATCGGTTATTATGTGCTATTTTTATCCTATCCTACCTCCAACGGGCTCAGCGTGACAGGCCCATTTCATCCTGGTAGACTGGGCTGGGAAGACAATAATTAGCCCAGGTATTCCCGGTAAGCCAGTAGCAAACAGCTGCTTTCTGCCCAAGGGCCAAACTCTCTTTTGGGACAGCTTTTCAGGACTACTTCTCAGAGGTGGGCAATGGCAAAAGCAAAAGAAGGCAGGGCCTTAAAAGTAAAACGGTTGAGGCTACAATACAAACATTACTAACATATTTTAGCTTAGAGATCTTACTGCCAGTTACTAAGGAACCCTTCAAGAGTGGCTGGGGTAAGGGGGTGAGGCTAAGGGAAGAGGGCATGGGCTTCTGGGAAACCCTGGAGGGCTACCCTGGGCCTGCAGCATGGTTAGATTTGACCCCTGGACCTGATGTTCTGTACCGCCCACAGTAAGCACTGTGGTCAGCAGGGATTTGGGGTTACATTGCCCTGGGCTTAATCCAGTGATGTCCACTGCACTTCCCTGTTCTGTTCTTTCCTAGTCTTCCGCATGGGCTACACCGATGTCATTGCTTCTGTGTTTCCTGTCATAAAACTGACTGGGTTGCTGAGCTTTTTAACATGCTGGAACAAAGTAGGCACTGCTTTGCTGGACACCTGATCTCCAGGCCAGGGAACGCTTGCTGCTGAAGGCAAAGCAAGGAACAGGGCTGGGAAGCAGCCCAGAAAATCTCCAATAGGCAGTTTCATACACCAAGTGGCAGCAGACAAGATGAGCACAAGCCCTGCCATAATATGGCAGCTGAAAGCCTGACACAGTAAGAACAACTTTAGACTTAAGGTGGGATGCTGATCTGATCAGAAAACCATATTGCAACTTATATGCTAATATTTGCCTGTCCTGAAAGTTCCTCCTACTGCATTGTCTTAATCTGTTCAGCCCTTCTGATTTACTCTCATGTGCCTCTAGCACACCCTCCTCCAAACCCATAGGTTATTAAAGCATTTTGTACAGTCTCCGTCTCCGTAGTCCCTTTGGGGGCTACCTACATGCTGCCTGCATTGCCTGAATGAACTGTAAAGGTTCTTTTGATTCCACATCCCCACACACACACACGCCTCCCTTCAGTGTTTCTTGCCACAACCAGCCAAGAATCCCCTTGCAACAAGTCCAAATTTCCCATAGGGCACGATCCTATGCATGTTTAGGTGGGGGTAGAGAAAGAAGTCTTCTACAAAAAACAGCATCCCTTCAGCCAGCCATTTTTTCCCTAAATTGTACCCTGACAACTGATTTGTGGAAGGAGCAACAAAACTGCAAAACAGCAGTAAGGAAGGGTTACTAGTGGGTGTTGACCCTGACAGAAGCGGCCCGATAAAATTCTGTGAACAAGGCAGGGCGATTGTCCCCTGAAAGCGTTGTCTGGAAGCACCCAAGGAAAACTGGACTAAGGTAGAAGAGGGCGTAGCTGCCCAATGTTTTTCGAGATTGCCTCCGGAAGCTCCGTCTGGCCCCCTCTGTTTGCCTGCTCGCTTTTTAACCTGGATATAATAAGCCAGAGGCCAACAGCGGCAAAAATCCGCTGTTTGCCTGCTCTCAGAGGAAGACCCGCTGAGTTCAATGGAGCTTACGCCACAGAAACTGGTTTTAGGTTAGCAGCCTTACAGCAAACACAGGTGAACAGACGGAGGGGTAGGTTGCGAGCAGGTAACGAGCTACCCAGCTGCAGAAAGCGGCTGCAATCAGCGCTCCCGCAGGCCTTGGAGCTCAACGCAGCTGGCGCAGCGTTCTCCTAAGCAGCACCCCTTCTCTGCGATCAGGGCATCGAGTCACACCAAATTTACTGCGGGTTTTTAAACAGGTCTTAAGGGCGAGTATTACCCATCAACCGCATTGATCTATCGAGCTGGATTCTGCAGTTTTAGGGTTAGAACCGGGAGCGCGCGCGCGCCTTCGGCAGTTTTTCAGCAGGGGCGGAGGCAGGGCTGCCGCCGGCGCATCCTGGAACCCGAAGCGGCAGCTGAGAGCGCCACCGCGTGGTTGGAAAATGCACGTCTCCTCCCTGGCCGCCCACGCCCACTAATGCTTTCCTGCCCGGTGTGGTCATTATGCCCTCAACGGCGGTGCGTGTGAACTGGGAGGGAAAGCAAGCCTCTAATCGTACTCAGGCATGCCTGGGTACAAGTCAAGAAATCAGTAGAAAGAAAGGGACGGAAGCCATCAGGGCGATCTCGCCATGTGGCCCATAAATTAGTTGACAGGGAAGAGCATCCTTCACTGCTCCACCGGCGGAAGGAAGCCACATAAAAGGATGCAGACATGGAACAGTATCAGCGCAGTGTCCCTGGTTATGAACCGTGAAGGCTCTTAAACACTTTTCAATCTTTCTTTTTTAATGTTATCACTTCCATAAAAGACTGTATTTTAGTATTGCAATTTATGGGTGTGTTTGGCTGCTTATTTCTAGGCAGGTGGTTTAAGCAGTTGTGGCCGAGCTCTTGGCTGGAATGTCCCCCCAGCTTCCCTTCCCTTCCCACATTGTTTGGGTGCCTTTGATTCCCAGAAAACATTAGTAACTTAGAAAAGAAAGTTACTTACGCAAATGAAATGCTGAGGGAAATGAAGCACGTGGCCTAATTGCCAAGGAGTGCAATTCGGGATTGGAAGCAAGGGTTGGCAAGGCTAGGCACAGCCCTCTAGGCATCCACTGAGACAAGGCCCTGGAGCTGCTGCTCCTCTTTGCCCGATGGCCACCTGCTTGTTCACCGCTCGCTCTCGCTCTTTCTCTCTCGCTCTCTCCCTGGTCCAGACAAGGGTGCTGGTGAGGGACAGCCGATGCTGCCACCGACTAGCTTGCTGCCTCTCCACCTATCAAGCAAGCGAGGAGTAGCCATGAGGAGGAGGAGGAGGAGGAGCAAGAGCAGCTGGTGACCAGGATGGCAAGAAGGGAGACTCACTGAGAGGGGGCCCTGGAGGATGCCATGCCCAAGGACCCACCGGAAGCTGGGGCTCGGCCCTCGTGCCACCCACTAGCAGCACTTGGCACAGCAGTGATGGGCAATGTTGCCCTTACAAAGCAACATGCTGGGCCCCTTTGGAACTGCAGGCCAATGCTGTTTAGACAAGCTGTGGATTAGTTAAGATGGATAGAGACAAAGGGGACTTTCCTGTGACAAAATGCTGATGCTTACAGTGTTCCTATTCCAGGCCCTTCTCCAGGACACTCCACTGCTTAGAGGCAAAGCGCTCCTAGCACTACCAATCGGAAAGTTTTATGTTGTATCAAGAGTGAAAAAACAGTGGGGGTGTACAATCAGGAGAACATTTGCCATTTATTCAGACATGCAGGAAATACATGTGCCATATAGGCAGTCCCTGAGGGGACAATAAAGATGATCTTTATGATAGCCATGATCTTTTGTTTCAGTTGTGAAGCGCACATTTCTCCCTGCACAACCACCTTCCCTCGCTTTACAGCTAGCTTTCTTGATAGAGTTGAATAGCAGCCCTCCCAAACAAGCCACTCTTGCACGTGCAGTTCTGCGAGTTAAGCTCACTTAAATCCCTGTGCCATCATGGGTGTGTTGCCCCCACCACCTGCTGTTCCAGGGTTGCCACCTCCGCCACCCCAGAGCTGAAAGGCCCTGGACAGTGGCCCAAGGCTGACCCCTGGCTGCACAGCTGCCTGAACGAAGCCCAGTGCCACTGCAACCCAGCAAGGCCCTGAGAATCCCATTTCCTTGTACCTGCAAAACCAGGGAATTTGTCTGAAGGTCCGAGTTATGTTGTGCAGATTAGGGGTGGGCAGAAAGTAGATGTTCCAGTTGTTTAGAGCCTTAGCCCTTCATATTTCTGACCCCTGACCATGTGGCTGGGGCTCTGAAGTCTAAAATATCTGGAGATTTCACTTCTGCCCATCCCTCATATAGGACCTTCCGAACTCAGTTCTCCCTTTCTAGCTCTTTTAAAGCAACTTTCTAACTGCCATGGCAGCAGCACTGGTGACTTCTTGTACGGGGGGAATATTTACACTGATACGAATGAATGCAAGAGTCTTATCAAGAGCTTCCTCTTGCTCTGGCCAAAAGGAATGATATCAGCAGGTAATTCTCAGCAGATAAACACATTTTTGCATGGCTATTTTAATCCCTTCAGAATGACAGTAGCCTAATGACAGGTCTATGAAGTGGAAATCAAAATGCAAGTGTTTGTTATGGTAATTTACTCCTTTGCTGCACAGATCTCCACTAGCACGGTGCATGATGCACGCATAGTGTAACAAACATGCTCACAGCATGTTATAATGGTGGGACCTGCAACGAAACACCAGTGCGGAGTGCCCATGTGCCAGCTGCTCGTGCCTTTCTCTTGGGGATTCCATTCCATTCCAGTTCCCTTCAAGTTTTGGCTTGCTCCTTTGCCCAAGTCTGGAGACCAGTGCTATTTAACAGTAGCCAAGTCTGTGGGAGACCTCAAATTATTCACAGTGATGAAAACCAGAAGGATTTGTCCGAACCACAATAGGCACACCAATGACAAATTCAACATACAGAAATGGCAGTAATGTACTATCATTTTCTAAGGCCAAGAAACCCTAATTTCACACCTATATTGACAGGGGTGCATTCAGAAAACACTTGTGTCGCCATCATATTGCTTCATTCATGGAATTTTATGGGGTGGGGGACTAATGATGTTGTCTCTCACTCATAAGGCTTTTTGGCTGAGTCTTTAAACCCATTGTTTTATTGTGGTTTCTGCTGCCAGATTCTTTGTGGGATTAAGATTGGCTCCTTTACACATTTTTCTTCTTGGTTGTTCCCCTCTCTGTCTTTCTATACGTTCCACTATATAACCACTAGCTGGTGCTGTAGGATAGCAGAATCGCACAACTCTACTAGGGTTTCATTCCACCATTCCTCAAAATAACATATTTTCCTAAATATTAAACTTACACACCAAAACACTTGGAAAAAATGGGATAGTCCCTGGAGGCTAGCAACATCTTCTAAAACACCTGCAAGGTACCATGAGTGAGGAATCACAAGTGCAAAATAAATGCCTTGTGTAGAAAAGCTTCACAATCCTTCAGTGTTTTCCTACTGCTTCTTCAGTCTTTTCTCTTACTGCAAAAAATCCATTAATGAGAAAAAGCAGAACAGTGCTGGGAGCCGGTCTCCTCCCTGCCACTTTTCCCTCTCCAGGAGACTTAGACAAAAGCTTAGGAACACAGTTCTTTTGTTAAAGCTCAACAGGTTATAGAAGAGTATAAATCAAAGGAGCCTTCTCCTTGAGATGTGGGAGAAGCATCTGCCCACTGACTCAGTTAGAGTCAGTGCAGCGTAGGGCCACAATGTTGGTGGCCGGTTTGCAGGGGATGGGTATGAGGCGAGACTGAGGGAACTGGGCCTCTTCAGCCTGGAGGAGACTCAGAGGGGATCTGTTGGAGACATACAGTTGTGTGAGGGGGTGTCACACAGAGATGGGTAGAGACCTGTTCTCCCCTGCAGAGGAGGGCAGGACGCGCTCCAACAGAGCAAAGCTCAGGGAACTGAGGTTCCAATTGGATGCCAGAAAGCACTTCCTGACAGTTAGGACCCCAACGGTGTGGAATGGGCTTCCACGAGAGGTGGTTGAGGCCCCATCGGTGAGGGTGTTCAAGGATAGGCTGGACATGCACATGGCGGGCATGTCGTGAGCGGAGCCGACTGGAGCTGGGGGTCAGACCAGATGGCCCGGGAGGCCCTTCTGACTCGCTCTGTTTCTATGTTTCATATGAAGAGCTGAATCCAAACGGAAACTTCCCCTCCTTCCCTCCCTTTCAATAAAGCTTCCAACTCCACCCTCGGGGCGGCTTTTGCTGCTCGAGGGCTAGACGGCAGGAACCCTGGACACTTCATCATCAGCCCACATGCTTCTCCTGTCATCTCCCGGCTGGGCCAAGGAACTCCCCTGCACCTTTTCCACCTCTGCCTCTGAAATGGCTCCCCACTTTCCCAGGGCAGGCTGGGTCGCGCACGCTGCCTGAGAGTGTTCACCAGGGAACCTTGCACTGCCGAGTCCTCTCTCCACCTCCATTCCTCCCCGTCACCAGAACCGGACAAATCTATCTGAGCAGGCCAGAGAGTGTGAGAGCTGGGCTCCTCCCTACAGAAAGGCTGCCTGATGCCTTCCGATTAGCAGCACGCCGAGTCCCCTGCATGGAAGCAGGCAGGGTCGAAGCTAGCAGTGACTAACCAGAAGATCTGAGGGTTCCGGCTGATGATAGCTCAGTGAAAACATTTTTAGTAGTTCACAGTGGTGAAAAGAGCAGATTCCATTAGGATTCTTACAGTTAGATGCAGCCTGCTTTTCTTATTTGTTTATTTATTTATCTAAACCTTTTAAATACCATGCATTCAGCGATAAAGCTCTCTGAACAATATACAACAGAAAAAGGTTTGAAAGAAGTAAGAAAGATGTTCTGGAAGGCAGGTTGAGACATATGGGACAGCAAGGAAGAGAAGGTGGATATTTTGATGAAGCAGGAAATTTTTGAATGATCAAGAAGTGCTGTCAGTACAGATGAAGAAAGTGCATGCATGTTGCATCACATACAAACATGCATCACCATATAGGATGTCATATGTCATAGCTAACCTTGGCTGGGGCAGGGGAGGGGATATAGTTTTGGAAAATCCCTCTGGCAGTTCCAGCCAGACTGCATGGCTTCCCGTGTTGGGGTGGGCAACGCATGGCCCTTCAGAGGTTGCGGTTGCCAACTCCCATGAGGCCTAGCGGGCAGCACGGCTCCTGGTGGGGGGCATGGAATGAGAAAGCCAAATCACAAGGGCTGCAAGTTGTCCTCTCCTGCCAGTGTATATATCATGTATCCACCTCTGAGCATTGCACACTGGGGTTCTGATCATCCAGAGATTCAAAGAAAAATAGTCTGTTCATAGCAAAATTGGAAAACCTCAGCAGTTCTTGTGGTCTCAGGGGAGATTGTTGAACTGCTCTGATGTGGGCACTCCTGTGATATGGTTCCTATCCTTTAACATTCTGGGAGCTGTAGGCCCCTTTTCTGCCTAAAGTTGCATAAGACTGTGCCTTTATCCATCCTAATAAAACTCAAGATGTACAAAATGAACATCTATTCATTTCCACTTTTTTTTTACAAGCTGGAATAAATAATACTGTTGGACAGCCAACTCACTTAAGCAGAATACTGGCTGATTTAGCTCTATTAAAGTCAATGAGACCTAAATTGGTTTAAACCCAAGTACTTCAGCTTAATTGGGTTGTGAACTGGACTGTTAGTAGTTGTTTAGTATGCATTTTCTTAATTGTCTATGATGCAATTATATCATTCAGCTTCCTTTCCCTTCTCTCCAGCTGTAGTGAAATTCAAAAGCCTGACATGCCTTAGGACTTTCTTGATGAGGTTTTGAACCTGCCACTTTATCAAGGCTTCTGGATTCTTTGTGGGATTAAGGTCAGCTCCTTTACACATGCTTTTTTCTGGGGGTTTTCTTTCTCTATTTTTCTGTATGTTTCTGTACCCAACCACTAGATGGTGCTGTGGTATTGTAGAATTGTGCAAATATACTACGGGTTCCTGCCACCATTCAGGAATACACCAGATTTTCCTCCTTACTGTGAAAAACTTCTAATGTGGTTGCAAAGAACAGGAGAGGCCCCAGAAGATGACAATGTCATGCAAAATGTTGAATGAGGAATCCCAGGTATACAGTAAATGCCACATGGAGAAGGACTCCACATGTGCTATTCACATACAAAGAAAGCACACCTGCTTCTGAATCCTGACCTTCCATGATGTGGAGGAAACCTAACACATAGCTTAGAGAAGTTCTGGGTCCCAGTACATACGGCAGTATATACACCCAAGGTTTGTTTGCTTTTTAGCCAGCCCTAATGTATTGCTTAATATTCAAGGCAGTAAAGAAGCATTTTGGCATACATAGGAAAGTAAAAACTGTACTTTTTAAGAGAAAAGCTGCACACATCAAAGAAGTATATTTATATATATTTTAAGTACATTAATAATCCTGATAACACCATAAGGCTTTGTACTAACAGGTTCAATAAGAAATATATGTTTAAAAACAATATTTGCATAGTAATAGAAACTAATTAGCAGGAACTGGAAAGCATTTGTATTTTTCTGTTGGGTAATCTCCTCCTGTGCTGGACCATGTAAATCAGTTCAAAGCTATGGCAAGTATAAGTCAATACTAGTTATATTACTGCTAGAAGAAGAAGAAGAAAGAAGAATCTATTCTCTTTTCTTTGCTTTTGAAAGCTAGGGACCATTTGCAAGTATTGCTGGACAAGATCATGTACTCTTTAAAGAGAGTGTACATTTTTCAAATCCAGGGCAAATTAGCATAATAGTCCGTGGTCATTTTCATATCCGCGAGGTGGCAGAGAAATACCTGGAAGTGGAGGAGGTAATAATGTCATAAAATACCAGTGGCTATTCCTTAAAAAGAAGAGGAAGGAGAGAGTATCCAGGCAATGTCAGTTTCAGGGAGAGAAAATGTGTTATCCTCTCAGTTGTGACTTTGTTAACAATTTGGAAGCATCCATTGTATTACTACTGCAGTGTTATTGAGCCAGTTTTATTAAGGCAAATTTATAGCAATGTTAGAAATTAATACCACCCTGATTTCCACCACAGCCTGGCTTTATTGAATGCCATGGGGCATATTAATCAGTAAAGCCAAGTAGTGCATGAAATAAAAGTATAAATTAACCTGTAACGTGAATGTAAAAAGGGTTTTTTTAAAAAAGAAATAAATAACACTTTAATGATAATCAAGCAGCCTGGCTTAACCAAGCATGGAGTGTAATAATGCTGAAAACAACCTGCTGATACACATTTAAATGAAGTTTAAAGCCATGACACAAACAAACAAAATTATGAAATCCAAAGTTCAGGCGAAGGCTTGAATCATTACCTTCAACCTTTGGGATTCCATTTGAATGAGTATGTCCTCCAACCTGAGGCATGGCCCATGCTTCAAATTAGAGGGCTTTCTTCTGCAACTGGTAGATAACGAGGCTGTTATCCTGCTGTGAAGCTTTTCTCGCGAGCAGAGGAGCAGTACCAGAACGCGTGTGTGGAGCAACCCTAAGTCCTGCCAAGGCCACCTGCGGAGAGCTGAGGCGCCCCTCAGCCCCGGCAACCACCTTTGCCAGCCCGGCAGTACCTGTCTCTCCTGGTGCCGCTGCAGGAGCTGCTGCAGCCATTGGAGGGGCCGACATGGGGCGTGCGGGTCCTTGGCCCCACTCGGGGACAAAGGTAGGCATGGCTGAGTACCCACAACTCGGCAGGGCCCACAGACAGGGGCTGTGCCTTCCCCGGGACAACATGCTCGCTTGCACATTTGCTGCTCCAGCGAGCGCAGGAGGTGCCACGGCCGGCTGGCTCGCTCCCTGGAAGCAAGCGAGCGAGCGCTGGCAAGAGCCGCTGGTAACCAGGACAGGGTGAAGGGAGGCTTCCTGCAGAACGGCACCCATTGGGAGCGCCTCATCCAAGACCCCCAAAAGGGAGCTAGAGGGTGCAGCAGCCCTGCCACAGGTCTTCCTTGGCCCCTTCGGTAGCCACACGGCAGCCCTGAGAATGCCTGATCAGACACACGCCTCCACGGGGTCTGTGGGACTCACACCCGGCTGTGTGTGCACGCAGGATCGCAGCCTTGCTTGCTCGCTTGCTCCCGCTGCAGTCCTGCATCCACTGAACCCACTGAGTTTTGCACAGGCAGGCATGCATTATTACTTTTCCTTATCCCTTTATTGTCACATTTAACTCTCACTGTTTTGCCTCTTGCAAAGGACTTAAGGAGACTTACACAGCCCCCACTCCTCCGCATTTTATCCTCACAGCAACCCTGCAAGGTAGATTAGGCTGAGCATCAGTGACCGGCCCAAAGTCACTCAAGTGGAGGCTAGAATTCAGGTCTCACAGGCCGCAATCCAACACCCCAACCTCTACACTGCTGTCCCATATGGCCCTAATCATCCCATATGAACCAAAGACATTTTCAGAGGCCTTTACTGGTGGGATGAGTGAAGATTAAAGTAAGAGGAGCGGGAGGGAAGCAGGCTGGAATCAGTGTAAGATGATGGGCTACACTGCTTTGTGGGTAGGTAAAATTCCATCCTTGTGGATTGGGAGCAGTCAGAGACGGTGTCCCTTTTTTCTGCTGTCCCTGCCCAGAGCCTTCCTGGTCTCTGGTAAAACAGACAAGATCAGGGGACACTCCAGATGCCCTCTGATGAAACTGACAAAGCTGAAGCAGGGGTTAATTCCTGGAACCACCAGCTCTAGTATCTGCTAAACCAGGAGAAAGGAGGATGGAGGCATGTCAATTTCACAGGCCCCAGAATGCCCATTTTTCTTTCATTTTCCTAAGGGTGTGTGTATTCAGTACCCCTCATGCACCCAGTAAACACACACACCCAACAACAACTGATGAGGCATCTCTGAAACTGAAATCTATGAGGCATCTCAAACCCCAAATGCTCCCTAGACATTGTCAGCTTCCCTAGAGAGGGCAGGCGAACTACTTCCCTGGCTGTGTCAACTTCAGCCGAGACCGGTGAGGGAAACAGTTCATGCCAGGCCCACTCCATCAAGAGAGCTGTGTTACATCTCCTGTGGAAGAGACATTTGGCACAGGGTAGAAAGACCAAAATGTGGGAGGGAAAGCCATTTCCAAACATGCGCAAATGCCTGCTCAGTTTTAATTGTTTTTAAACGAGGGCACAAGCTGTTTGCCCAGGGGGTGCAAGGGAGAGCACATGGACGGGGCTCTCAGGTCTGTGGAGATCCCTCCATGTCCAATGTTGGGCTCATACAAAGAAGGCATGTTCTCTGTGTGTGCACATGTATGAAATCTGTTCTATTTTTTAATAATCTGAATTATAAATATCTACATAATGAATTAAATGTGTGCCTGTGTTTAACTGTTGCCATTATAAGAGTGTGTCTACTAAACTCACAGGACATAAATATATAAAATATCTAATACCTACATATCGAGTAATCCATTCACTCTTTTCAAGGCCATTTATAACTATAACTCAGATACTTTTTTTAAAAAAGGCACTTTTTCTTTAGATCAGCTCTTTCAGATAAATGCCTATTTATTTCTATGGCCCCGCTGAAACTAATTAAAGCATCCCCTGCTTCAGTCTTAATATTCCTACTGTTACCATCAGGGCTGAAATATTAAAGGCATGCCTTTAAAAAAAGGTTGTAATGCTGCTGGACATAGATACTAAAGGATTAAAATGCAGCCGCCTTCCACTCAAGTCTGTATGCAAACAATCCCAGAGCATGAACGTTTGACCCGAAGCTGCCGTTATAATATAACGTGGGAGCTCCCTCTCCTGGACTCCCTAAAGAAGCTACCCAACACCCTCAAACCTCACTTTCTCCCCTCAAACATAAAAGCAGAGGGAGCTAAGAAACTTGCCGCCTCCAAAATTTGCATCAAGATCCCGGAATTGTTCCCTTAAAAAAAAAAAAAAGCTAAAATGTGACTCCCAAAGCGACCTTATAAAAACGAATCCCACAATCATGAGGGAAGAAATACAGTAGCAGAATTACAGCCTGCCGCAAGTTGGATTTGGGCACTTACCAAGGTAACCTGCTTGTGCCGCTCAACTTTGCCAGGTCTACTAGTTGCAAGAGGGCGGATTACGTTACGGCTTCATTTAAAAGCACATCTTGGGTGCCATAGAACCAGTTAAGGATCTTGCTCTGGAGAAAATGTAATGATACCGAACAGGAGGCAGACTTTGCATTTAGTCACATGAGATCTCAGTTCTTTGATGGTTTCACTAGGAGTTCTGTCGGCTAATGAGTCCAACCATCTGCAGCTATTTCCTAACAGATGTGCCAAACCACCATACTGAGTTGCCTCTTTTAATGGAAAGATCCATGGGAAGCTCCAGCAACAGCTCTCCAAATAAAGAACAGGCTATTTAGATGTGGACGTTTTCCCCAGTGCGCAGTTCATGAGTTGCTTTTGTCATCAGAGCCTTCCCTGTCGTGATTCACAGGGCACCATCTACTGAATGGCACAAGGAAGGATTGCAGGAATAGCTTCATTCGACTCTACCTGGCCTGAAATGGAACCAATCTTAGAGCAAAATGGATTATAGAGCCAGGGGAACCTGTTCTGAACCCCTCTCTCAGGGGAAGGAAATGCTCCCAAACGCTCCATTTCTGGGCCTTATACTCGCGGGCAGTAGTTTCCCTCCTGCAGAGCCTTCTGCTGGTGGGATGGGGCTGTTGGGGCAGGCGAAATCCTACCACCCCCCTCTCTGCCAGTAGGAGGATACCCCTGCTCCAACCTACCATCATCTGGATTGGGGGGTATAGGCTGCACAGTCCCACTCCACTTCAGATACAGGTCAGTGGCTCAAACTGATTTTCACAGCTGTAAAATGGGCAGTTTGTGTGAAAAAGTGAAGTGGCTATTGCAAATCTAGCAGGATATGCTCTGGCCCATTATTAACCTTGCCACACTGACCAAAGTTGCATAGAATAAATTTAGACTAAGATTTTTTAAAGTATTGGAAACATGGTAAATCAAATAAAACCAATACGGGGGTTTTTTGGTGTCAAATGGGGTCTTCCTTCACGATGAAGGATTTCCTCGACAATTTTTTCTTTCAGCGGGGCCATTGCATAATCAATGTGCCTAGGACTTCCTCTCGCAGTCCTCTTGCAAAAACATCTCTTTTTTTTGGCATTGCAGAATACTACCAGATATCCGCTTGTTCTCACATTACTGCCCTCTTCCGATTGGGCTAACAAGAGGACCGCAACAGTTCAGCTCACTCCTGCGAGCTGTCACTATCACTCAATCTGTCTTCACAAAATGTTATTGCAAGTGTGTTCATCTGGGGCATCCTTATTCATGACAGCCGACCTTCATAGGTACATGTGACATTTAAAGAAAAGTTCAGCTTTACAGCCTTTCCCCTACTTTTGGTGATAAATTATTTGCAGAGTATCAGTAATAATAATTGATTCCCATCAGTAAGTAATAGAGTTATAAACAGCTCCCACCATTTAACAAAAGAAATGCCTCAGTCCCTGGCTTTATTTATTAGTATTCCAGGGCTCTCCACAGCTCCTCTAAGATCAGTTATTGCTTAATTAAACTAGAAAAGATGACCTGCCGATGACTCTTTGTTCATTGCACACAGACAAAATAGCTGCAGCGTAATTTCAGCATTCCTGCGTGTTTTCTCCAGCTCAGCCCAAATCCTTCCTTGGACACAAACATCAGGTAGCTAGGAAAAGGATGTTTCCTCCTGCCTTTTGATACACAGGACCTTTATTTTCACTCAATGTACTACTATCTTTAAAAAATAAAAAGCCACTGCAGACATTTCCATGTTATTAGCCTTTTTATTGCCCTCCTTATGTTCACAAGTGAATCCATTCAAACGATGGGATAGATACACTCCTGCAGAGGAAATATTCTGAATGACTTCTTTAAAAAAGCACCACGGTAAAACTTACTGCATTTTTCAAGAACCGCAGTATATTTAAGGAAAGGTTACAGTCACATGTTTGGAATAGACAGTCCACAGATGTAAAACCAGAAATGAAAAGAACCTTCACCAGTAAATGGTCTGAGCTATGAAGCAATCGCTCCATCAATAATGATGTGAAGATTACAGATAAATAATCCCCAATTAAATCCTATTGCCAAAAATAGAAAAAAAATGGCTGCTGCCAGATTTTATTTTGCAACTCCTCTATTTTCGGTTACAATGCAGCAATAGCTGACAAATAAAACTTAATGTCACATTATCATGATGCAAATAAAAATGTACTGCATCCTTACATAAATGTCAAGCCTGTGATTTTAGGCTCTGTATATCATCTCCCCACCACTAGCTGGCACCATCGCTTTAAAAATGCCATTTGTGTTAGGTCGAATGCCACATTTGGATTTTGCTAATTAGAAAAGTGAGGCACATAACATTTTGTGAGGCTAATAGGCACTCAAGGAAGCAATTGTAGTAAGAAGAAGCTGGAAGTTTATATTCTTGGCAGTGATCACTAAGGAAAGGGGTCAAGTCTATGATGGGCTCTGGGTGCAGGTTTGTTCATCCATTGGAATTAAATCATTTTGAAAAACTCGGAGGACTGGCACATCAGTGCTGCAGTGGAATGCACAGTAAACAGAGCTGCAGGGAAGAGAATAAAACTAAATAACTTGACTTTGTTTCAAGATGCTCTATCACGAATGATTTATTCTTAGATATTGTATATTGAGACAGAGTGACCATTTTAGGAAAGTTTAAAACTGCCCCATTGTGGCCGGTAACGTAATGAACAGACCAATTTATCTTTGCTAGATGCTGCCCTTGTTACGTGCCTGGTATTCGCATGTCACAGGCCCAGAGAGGTTAGGGGCCTCTTCACATGAAGCTTTAAACCTGCCCTGTTACTGAGGCGTCTTCCTCCCTTTTCTTTGAGAGGAAGAGTACGTGGGTTTTTTTCTCCCTGGGGATTTTCTTTCTCAACCTTCCTGAATGGTCTGTTGCACAACCACAAGGTGGCAATGAGGCTTAGTGCAATTGCAAAAAAATGTAGGGCTGTTTTCTAGCAATAGGAATTGGGGATATTCCTTGCTCACAAACAAAAAATCAAAAATGGTTGTCAAATACAGGAGAGGCCCTGGAGGTTGATAACATTGCATAAAGGACTGACATACCCCTGTGAGTGAGAGATCATCTTTCTTTTCCTTCAGCTTGATTGCACAACTCTGCTTCCCAAGGGTTAGTCTAGAATCTTCTGGAAAGCACAGCCTATGAAACCATCCAGGCCATAAGCAGTGGTTTTAAAGGTCCCACGGCAAGCATACCTATTGTCCTTTTCCATGCAATACATTATAGTACAAATAAAAACCACTGACATTACATTGCAGTACATTTGTTCTGTCCCATGCGAAAAAAGAGAGAAAAGATTGTATATTGTGGTGGAGAGGGCAGCAGTATACCTCTTAAGAAAGGCTTGTGACAAACAAGGAGCGATTTCTGAATGACGGCACTTTCTAGAACTACCTGTAGAATAAGAAACTTACATTGTTCACTGCAACCCAAACCACAAACATTTAACCATAGCCTAGCTACAGTAATCCACACTCTGTGATCTCTGGTTTGGACCACTGCAAGGCACTGTACTTGGGGCTGCCTTTGAAAATGGACTGGAGACTTCAGCTGATTCAAAGCAGGGCAGCAAGGTTGCTAACCGGGACTGGCTCACAAGAGCACATTACACCACTCTGCTGTCAGCTGCAGTGGCTCCCAGTTGAAGTCCAGCCCAATTCGAAGTGCTAGTATTAACATTTAAAGCCATGAATGGTTTGGGGCCAGGTTATCTGAAGGAGTGCCTCGTCCCTTATGTACCTACCCAATGCATAAGGTCATCTTCCGGGGTCCTTCTCTGGGTGCCCCCTCCAAAGGAAGTAAAGAGGGTGGCTACCAGGAGAAGGACCTTTTCGGTTGTGGCACCCCAACTATGGAACAAACTCTCCAAAAAGGTACACCTGGCACTGACTTCCTACTCTTCTCAGTACCAGAAGAAAACCTTTTCTTCCCTCATTATTATAACAGCTTTTTAATCTTAGTTGTAATACTACATTTGGGTCTGTATTGCTGCTGTACCTCTGGACCGATTTGATTGCAACTGCTATAGTTTTATTGTTCATATGTCTTGTTTATATGTTTTTAACTTTTAACTTTTATTAACTGCCCAGAGAGCCTTTGTTCTTCGTCGTGGCCTCTGTGCATCACACATATGGGTACTGCGCCTGCGCAGTGCCTTTGGCCGGAAGATTGATAGCTAACGGTTTCTGGCGGGAAGCTCCGCTCCCCCTCCCCCTTGTGGCCTATAAAGAGCGGAGCGTCCACCATTTTTTTCAGTCTTTGCGACCGCCGTTCACTGTGCCTCGTTCCACTTTCGACTTTCACTTTGGCTATTCTTGGTTCTCTCTTTTTCCTCTTTTCTTCTGCGATGGCACAGCGAGCGGCTTTCCGCAAATGTGCGGACTGCAGGTCAAAAATGGCACCTACTGACCCGCACGACCTATGCCTCCTCTGCCTTGGAGGGGGGCATAGGATGGATAAGTGCGTTCATTGCCTAGCCTTCTCAAAGCAGGCTAGGAAGAACCGCGAGAACCAGCTTCGGAGGCTCCTTTGGGATAGGGCTCTGATGCAATCAGACCCGCTCGTCTCTATCCCAAAACCTGGCTCCACTTCTGTGGCTCCACCCTCACGCCCGTCAGATGAAGGTGCGTCCGCTTCGGTGACCCCCCCCCGCTTCACCAAAAAAGAGGCATGAGAAGCGGAAGCATGCCAAAGAGAAGCCGGCAGGCCATAAGAAGGCCAGAAAGGAGAAGGCCTCTAAGCCTCCAAAGAAGGCTAAGTCCACAGACCGTTCCTGACATTGGGACTCGGAGCCGACGGGACCCTCGGTACCGGTGGCGGTTACGATACTGACCCTGCCCGAACCGATCCTTCAGGAGGCCATGCGGGTTACCCCTCAGGGGTCTCCCCGACGTGCGGTCGACCTCCCACCTGCACCCCTTCCAACTCTACGGGGGTCTATCTCGGATGGGGAAATCCAGGACTCCCCTCCTAGAGCGAGGTCACCGACACCGATGCCCGCGGTGACATTGGAGACAGAAGCTGGCCTGTCCCCACCAGGGAATCGGAGGAGCCGCTCGGTAGAGCAACGCCCAGAGAGTTGGCGTCCTCCCTACTACCAACCTTGGGGAGACCCGCTCTCTGTGGGGTACTACCCTGCTCCCAGGGGCGATCCTCACCTCCGCCCTGCGGCCAACCGCGGTCTGTGGATTCGAGGAGGGTGCAACCTCGATCCCCACAAAGTGGAAGCAGCCGCTCCTTCTCGCCGGCGGAGTCATCATCTTCTGCCCCACCATACTATGGTGCTGATTCGGATGACTCTGAAGTAGACTCAACCTCCCCGGATGTCGTGGTGACATCCGAGGATCCTGCGTCACCCAATGAGTCACACGTCTCCTTCGCGGAGCTGATGTCGAGGCTTGTCCAGTCCCTGGACATCGACACTGCCCAGCGCCCGGGACCGTCAACAGACAAGTTTTACGACGTCGTCCGCGGGGAGCAATCGACCTCCATCGTTCTGCCGCTTATAACTACCCTGCGGCAGGCGATGATGCAGCCCTGGGACCTACCTTCACATCCTCAGCCGACATCCAGGAGATATGAGTCTATGTACAGGGTCCGGGAAGAAGACAACCCCTTCCTGCTAAAGCACCCAAAACCAAACTCGGCGGTCATCGAATCCTCGCAAGGCAGAGAGGCGAGAGGACATACGGCGCCGAGGGATAAGGAGGGCTGGAAAATAGATTCCCTGGCCAGGCGAGTCTATGCTACCTCAGGCTTAGGACTTCGCATTTCCAACTACAAGGCGACGTTGGCACGATATCAATATTTTATTATGCAGCGCCTCCACAACATCGCCTCCACCCTCCCAGACCACCAGGGTGACCTTGCGAAGGTCCTGATCAAAGAAGCCATGCAGGTTGCGGTGCAGCAGTTGTCCACGGCACGTCACCATGTGGACACTGACTCCCGGGCCTTGGTCGGTGCCGTTTCCCTCCGGAGACACACATGGCTTCGGAATTGTAATTTCCCGGAGGAAACCAAGCGGCGAATAGAAGAAATGCCTTTTGATGGTTCCGGGCTCTTCCATTCACGTACCGACCACAAACTCAAGAAACTGCACGAGTCAAGAATGACGGCACGCAGGATGGTGATCCAGTCACACAGCAGACATAAGTGGTCCTGGAATTGGCCATCCTACAGGCAGTCATACCAGCAGAGACAGCTGCTGCAACACCGCCAGCAACAACAGCATCAACAGCGCCGCCGCCCTCAGCCGCAACAGCGCTTCCAACAGGGCCACCGTCGTTTCAACGATCGGAGGCAGTGCTGACGGGACTGGCGAACCACTCCTCATGCTCCTCTAATACCCACCCCCCTCTCATCTGGGGATCGGCTCCGAAGCCGACTCCCCATTTGGGAGTCCATCACATCTGACCGGTGGGTATTATCCATCGTTCAACATGGCTATCGAATAGAATTCAACATCGTTCCTCCATCGAGTCCGATCCGGTCTACTTCATGTTCGCTGGTACTTCTCGACGAAATACATCAACTTCTCCTTAAAGGAGCGATTCGTCAAGTATTTCCATCTGACGGACTTCATGGATTCTATTCCAGATACTTTATGGTCCCCAAGCGGGATGGTGGTCTACATCCGATTTTGGATTTACAGGACTTGAATAAGTTTATTATACCGAGAAAGTTTCGTATGACCACCCTTCAAAACATTTTGCCGTTGTTAAGGAGAGGGGATTGGTTCGCCTCACTGGACCTGAAGGACGCCTAGTTTCATATTTCAATTCATCCAACTTACAGGCGTTTCCTCCGTTTTGCTGTTGCAAACCAACTTTATGAGTTCACAGTTTTACCCTTTGGACTGGCTACAGCTCCGAGAGTTTTTACCAAATGCATGGCTCCTGTCTGTGCCTTCCTACGCCTTCAGGGCATACAAATTTACCCGTACCTCGATGACTGGCTGTTGGTCTCGCAATCCAGAGAAGGACTCCTAGACACCATCCATACAACCTGTACCTTACTAGATACTCTGAGCCTACGTATTAATACAGAGAAATCTTCTTCCGACACAGACGCTCACCTTCATTGGAGCCCGCTTGGATTCAACATTGGAGAAAGCCTTCCTCCCTCAGGACAGACAGCAGACTCTCGCTCGCCATATCCATCGAATCCGACAAGAGGGAACGGTTATGGCGAGATCCATCCAGAGGGTCCTGGGGTATATGTCCTCCTCAGTTGCCGTAGTTCCACATGCCAGACTTCGGCTTCGCCCACTACAACTATTCTTCAACAAGGTGTATCATCCACAAAGAGACCCACAGTCGAAACGGATTTGGAGCCCATCTTCCGTGCTCCACTCCCTGTGCTGGTGGCTGAAACCGACCAATCTCGTGATGGGAGTCCCCTTCAGGGTGCGACCTCCTTTGATAACTCTTGGTACCGATGCGTCTCTCCTAGGATGGGGGGCGATATGCTCTGGCCTGTCTACCCAGGGAACGTGGACTCGTCTAGAATCCACGAATCGTATCAACTTCCTAGAGCTGCTGGCAGTCTTCAAAGCCCTTCGTTCTTTCGAAGACCTCCTTCATCATCGGATCGTTCAGATAACTTCGGACAATATAGCGACCATTTTTTATCTGAACAAGCAAGGAGGGACGAAGTCACCGACCTTAGCCAGGCTTTCTATGAGAATTTGGGACTGGTGCATTCAGAGACACATTACTCTGATGGCCGTTCATCCGGCTGGCACAGACAACGTGCACGCAGATCTTCTCAGCAGACACATCTTCACTTCTCACGAGTGGGAACTGGATCCTCGTATGTGCAACCACCTTTTCAGGCGCTGGGGGTTCCCCAATGTGGACTTATTTGCTACTCGAGGGAACAGGGTATGCGAGACTTACTGTTCCAGAGCGGGAATCGGACAAGCATCCCTAGGGGACGCATTCATGATCCCTTGGGACAACATCAACTTCTATGCTTTCCCTCCAATCCCTCTTCTGATGAGGGTCATAGCAAAGATAGTGAGCGTCCGTGCATCGGGGATACTAGTTGCCCCTTGGTGGCCACGTCAAGTGTGGTTTGCGAAACTGCTCGACATCTCCCACGGGGAGTTTCATCTTCTGGCACTTCCATATCTTATAACGCAAATGGACGGCACACTTCGTCACCTGGACTTGCTCTCATTGAACCTGACAGCGTGGCGGATTCGATGATTGACCTTCCATTGGGGCCGACGACGGATTCGAGAGCCTCGAATCTGACAGCTTCTATTAATCCATCGTATCTACGATTACTTCAACCGCTTCGGTTCCAATTCTCGAATCCAACCATGCGGGTGCCTCTCACTGCCACAGTCTCTCCATACCATCTGGTTTGAGACAGACCCTGTCGAATTCGAACCCAACGCTCTTGCACCCTGAGATTCAGCATATTATCGACTCTGCCCTAAAGCCGTCCACAAGGAAGTCATATACGGCTAAATGGAAACGTTTTTCCACCTTCGCCAAGTCTCATTCGTTCTCCCCACTTGTCTCATCAATCGAACAAATTCTTCAGTTCCTTCTGGAGTTGCATCACTCTGGACTGAAACCATCTTCTATTAAAGTGTATACGGCCACAATAGCCTACTACCATGGCTTAGTCGACGGATCACCCCTATTTTCTCATCCTATCCTCAAGAGATTTTTGAAAGGACTGTATAATCTTAATCCATCAATTAGACCGGTTATGCCCACGTGGAGCCTTTCTGTAGTTCTACAGGCCCTTATGAAGGCCCCCTTTGAACCTTTGGCAACTGTGGATCTCCGATTAGTTTCTTGGAAGACGGCGTTCCTTGTAGCTGTCACGTCAGCCCGGAGGGCCAGTGAACTTTGTGCCCTCCGCGTCGACCCTCCTTATCTAAACTTCCAGAGAAAAGGTCGTTTTATGTCTTGACCCATCTTTCTTGCCCAAAGTCTCTACACCTTTCCATACAGGACAAGACATTGTACTGCCTGCCTTTTTTCCATCGCCGTCGAATCCCTTGGAAAGATCCTTGCACTCCCTCGATGTTCGGCGTTGTTTAGCCTTTTATCGATCGCGAACGGAGTCTATTCAGCGATCCAATAAACTGTTCATCATATATTCGGCTAGAGATCAGGGCGACCCAGTCACTCCACAAAGGCTTTCTAAATGGATAGTCCACACTATTGTCTTGTGTTATCAGTTAGCTAAGCTCGAATTGCCTTCAGTTCCTCGAGGCCATTCTACTAGAGCTGTCGCTACATCTTCTGCGTTCGCATCCGGGGTTCCTATTGATGACGTCTGCAGAGCCGCTACTTGGGCGAATCCCTGCACTTTCGCCAAGCATTACCGTCTTGATGTTCGGGCTCAGCAGGACTGCTCCTTCGGTAGAGCTGTTTTCTCCTCCGTCCTTCGATGAGGACACCTTCCCTCCTCCTTTGATGTAAGCTTGTTAATCTACCCATATGTGTGATGCACAGAGGCCACGACGAAGAAAAGCAGGTTGCTTACCTGTAACTGATGTTCTTCGAGTGGCCATCTATGCAGTCACACAACCCGCCCGCCGGCCCTGCTCGGTGTCGGTGAGTGGATGCATCGACAGCTCAATGTCGATGAGAGAGGGCACTTTCGGTACCAACCATCTCCTGTACGATACCGACAAAAAAAAAAAAAAAACCCATTAAGATACCGTATGTTCGGTTGCAAAGACTGAACAAAATGGCGGACGCTCCACTCTTTACAGGCCACAAGGGGGAAGGGGAGCGGAGCTTCCCGCCAAAAACCGTTAGCTATCAAACTTCCGGCCAAAGGCACTGCGCAGGCGCAGTACCCATATGTGTGACTGCACAGATGGCCACTCGAACATCAGTTACAGGTAAGCAACCTGCTTATATTGGGCAGTATGAAAATGAAATTAATTAGTTAATTAACTTAGAATGTCTTCCTCTCAGTTAATCCTCAGGCTAACAGACTCTTGTGTCCATGAGAATGTGATTCAGGAACACGGGATTCCCTACAAAAGCGTCGTGTAAGTAGGTGGAATCCATGCCCAACAAAAGAATGAGAAAACTACTCGAACTCAGCAAATGAAGTAGGGGGTGTATTGCAAAACCCAACCATGAAAAATGCACTGTAGTGTTGCAAATTCTGGTAAAAATCCTCAGCAATGGATTTTTTGGTCCTCCATTATCTTTCCTCACCCTGCCATCTGTAACGTCTGGGGCCAGTGGGTGAACATTGCAGTGTGTGGGTGAACATTTGGGGCTTATGGTTGGGCTGAGGACAGCTTTCTCCAAACCTGATGCAACTGGAGTGTTTTGCCCCTTCTCCCTGCAGCACTTCAGCCCACTGGAGATGCTGCTTACCACAGCCACTCTGTGACAAAAACACAAAGACCAGAGTTGACACATATTATCCTCCAAGAAAGGCCTATATTATATGATGGTTGCATTGATGTTTCCCCCCTTGCAAGGAAAGCACCCAACGTGGCATTCATCTCCCCACCATTTTATCCTCAGAGCAGCTCTGGGGGGTGGGGGGCTCAAGTCAGTGCCTGGCCCAAAGGGGTGGAGCTGCAAGGCCCAGTGGGGCCATGATCCCCCAAGCGCCAGCCCAACACTCCACCCACCTCACCACCCTGAGCTAGCCTAAGGGGTACCTCTCTCAGAGGTCAGGGGGAGCAAAATGTATCGAGGAAACTCCAAACTTGTCCATCTGCTCATAGAACAACCTTCAGCACCAAAGCAGGTTCCTCTTCTCTCCTGAAACCAGTGATGTGGGACAGAAAAATGCCCAGTGAGTGCTAAAATCCCATGTCATAGGTCCAATTGCAAGCTGAATGTACCCCAACTGCAAGGGCAATATTAGCGAAACTTGGCAGCTTCAGAGTTGCAATTCACACTTTCCAAGGGATTATCCTTAGCAAGCATGTGAGAGAATGCAGCTGTGTCACTGCAATACAGTGCCATCTCAGAGTGAAACGGCACTCACAAATACATAGCAACAGCAAACCTGGAAGTGCCCCAACAGCCTATGTGGAAGGTAGCTGAACTCTGCTCAGAGATGGCTGGTTGTCCGCATCCCATGCACTCTTCTTTGGCTTGCGAAGATTAATTAGGGTGCTACCCAGTGCCTGCTGCTTCAGATGCAAGTCAGCCTCTGAATTTGGGGGGTTGTGTGCATGCAAGGCATAGCTGTAGCAACTCCCACAGTGGGGGGTTAGGGTTGCAGGGGGAGAAGGGAAGGAGGCTGGGCCAACTACAGGAATTGGCATAAGCCATCAGTCTCTGCCTCCTCTGCTGTCCATCCCAGCCTCTTGGGCATCCTCAGAGGTGGCTGGTGTGGTTCTGATGGGGGCAGGCAGGCAGCTCAGTCTTCAGTCCCAGCTCCAAGGCCCCAGGACCTCACATGAGACCCCCTCTATACAGAAGTGGGCAGAAAAGAAATCCAATGTTTTAGACTTCACCTCCCAGCATTCCTGAATATAGGCAAAGTTGGCAGGCACTGCTGGGATTTGAAATCCCAAACATCTGGAAACCTACTTTTGTCCATCCCTGCTTGATGTCACCATCTACTTAATTATGGGCCCCCACAGACCAGAAGAGCTGTCATGCATTTTATTATCAACCTTGGTCTCTTAGGAGCTATGCATATTTTCATGAAGCCAGAAATGCCAGGAAAAAGAGGTGCTTGTGTAAAGGAGGAACCATTATTTCCAAACAGTCATAGTATTTCTCTTGGCAGGGTAATAAAACAAGAGGATGCTGGGATGGCCTGGATTAGCCAGTTCAAGATGCAATGGAAAGATGTCCAAAATCCAGAAGCAGGCAATTCTTAGGTTCGGACCAACCAAAATGCCACCAAAGATTGTGCAGGCTTTCCGGTACTCTATGACTCTTCCTCAGGCTGGTTGGTTAATGAAAGCAGGGGATGGAGGAAGGAAACAGGGGGAGGGGGACATTGGGGGAGACAGTACCTGAACATCACTTTTTAAAAGCAACAGCATTAATGCACATGGGTCAGCTTTTCAGCTTTGAACAATACATCTCATTCTTTCCCAACACTCCATAAAAAGCTAGCCTGATTTTTTGAATAGGAGAACCTTGTAGTGCCTTAAAAAGGAAAGAAAGGTGGGATATAAATGTAATAATTTGTTATGAACTCATTCATTCATTCCACCTTTCAGGACGCAAATCCTACTACAGTGGCATAGAAGTAACATCAAAAATACTAATTTAAGGAGTGATTCGTGGTTCCTAGACAGCGTCTGAGGGGGTCATAAGATTTTTCAGATTGATTGATTGATTTTTGAATTTTTTGCCACTCAATAATCCAGTGGGATTATCTAGGCAGATTACAGTAAAATACTAAAATTGATTGAGGAGGTAAAGTATTTGGGGAAAAGTTGCAAGATAAGTGTAGTAAAGAGATTTTTTTTTTTTTTTTTTGTGAGGGAATCGCAGCAAAGAGAGAGAACCCGAGGCACAGCAGATTGGGGTGAGGTTGGGAACTCCATTTATACGGGGGGAGGGGGAGCTGAGTTCCCACCAAAAACCTTTAGAGCTGAGAGAATCTTCCTGAAAATAGGCACTGCGCAAGTGCAGCACCCATATGTGTGATGCACAGAGACCACAACGAACAATAAAACCAATTAAAATCACAATTAAAATATTAACAAATAAATATCACAATTATACCAAGTAAGCAGAGCAACAGCTGTCAAAAATAAATAACAATTTAAGACTGTCTTTGGAAGTATTCAGAGAAAAGCAGCAGCAACATGAAAACAAAGTTAGTGCCAGGTGAATATCTTTGAGAAATCTGTTCCATAGTTGAGAGGCAGCCACCAAGAAGGTTCTATTTACCGTTCCCTTTATCTTTTTAAGGGATGGCTCTTTTAGAAGGACCTCCCGTCCAGAACTTAATGGGTGGGTAGGTATATATGGGAGCAGACAGTCCTTTAGATAGTCAGGTCCTAAGCCATTTAGGACTTTATATGTCAAAACAAGCACTTTAACCTGGGCCTGGGCTACAACTGACAACCAGTGCAACTGATACAAAACCAGTTTTATGTGGGCCCATGTGTTAACACCTGCCACCAACCACGCAGCCCAATTTTGGACCAGCTGAATTTGCCACACCATCTTCTAAGGCTGCCTCATATAAAACGCATTACAGTAAACTAACTGGATATCACCAGTGCATATTTGAGTGTGGCCAGGCTGACTATCGAGGTACAGGTGAAGGTCAAGGTCAGAGTGGAGGTCCAACCTGGGAACTGGCATGTAAAGGTCTCTTTCCCTCTCCCCCTTGCAGCCAGCATGGAAAGAACTTCACTGACTGCCCCTCCAAGGGCAGAAAAGTAACCTTAAGAGAGGGATAAAAGGGGGTGTTTTGGGGGGTGGGAGGGAAGAGACTGAAGAGGCCAGGACATGAGCTATCCAGACTCCTTGCCAGTCTCTTTCCCTCCCATTTCAAGAGCCTCCTGCTAGATGGCCACAAAGCCTGTCTGGGAAAAATGTTGGCTGAAGGACAAGGGGTGCAAGTCTCCTCCACTGCTTCTCCTGCTCCGCAAAGAGGAGTGGAAGTCTGCAGGTTCAGGAGCCTCCCAAAAGGGCTGAGCCCTTCGAGTATTTGCTTTTAAAAGATAACAAGTGACACAGATCCTTTTCAGAAGGCAAGCGGAACGGAGGGAGGCCCACCTCATGGACGACGTAGAGTTTGTGATGGAACAGACCTTGGTCTAATGCGGGGGTGCTTCCCAGCAGGCCCAGGGGCCAATCCAGCCCACTCACGCATGATCCCTCAGATGGCTCGCAAATGTCCCCCAAACTGGCGAACATTTTGTGGTTTCCCAGCTTTTGTGCAGTTTTTTCTAAAAGGCTGAAATGTCTCTTCTAAGGCTTAGTTAGGCAAGAACATTAGACTACACTATGCTGGCACTGAGGATGTTTGTAGTCCTGCTTTTTTGCCATTGGCAAAAAAGTCCCAGTGAGAGGTGCTCCCGAGAGCTTCACCAAGACTGAACCTGCCCTCAGGCTGACAGGTCTCCAGCCTGCCTGGTCTAATGGTGGGGTCCTCCCAGCAACAGTGGAGGAGCCATCCTTCAGAGGTGAATGCAAGCTCCACATACACAATATTCTGGCTTCCACACTTCACATTTGCAAAGAAGAGGAAGAGGGACTACGAAAGGCCTCCACCTGAGAAGCTGGAAAGCTCCCACCTGTTGGAATAGGTAGCCCTGCCTACACAGACTGATGGCCAAAAGGCAATGGCTTCATGCCTGTAATAAGGAAATGGTGCTCTGCTCCATGCCTTGATCTTCCTAACCTGTTCAAGCAGGCATCACAGTACCAAAATTACATTGATCAAAATGCGGGGGAGGGATGTCTACTTTTCAATCAAAACCAAGCTAGCTTCTTTTCCTGATTAGCTTTGACCTGTCAGCTGCATCGAGAATGGCCGGCCCTCAGGGTTCCTCTGAATATAAGTGTTGGGCTGCCTGTTTTTGCTTGCTTTTATTCAGATTTCAAACCACATACCCATTTCATTTCCAATAGAAACTGCCCATTTAATTGCACTGTAAGTTTTATGAGGTATGCCCCAGGCTGCATTCTTTATAGGAAGCATCTCGGTATATATATGGAGAATGGGGGAGGAACTCACACAAAGCAAAGCCAGCAAAATCTTCCTTTCCTGGGATTACAAAAATGATGATTTTCACAGCTTTATTTTCCGCAAACCCTGCTGCATGCAATAATATGGCTGTATATTTATTTTTATCATATCACATATGCTGACTGGCCAAAGGAACAGGGGATTTTTTAAAATTAATCAATTTCATTACATAGCTTCTTCATCTTTAGTATTCGGAGTACATTTTAATGCAGATGCTAATTACATGAGCAATGAACCCCAACTGAAACCCTCCTCTAAGTATGTGGAGGCTGGCCAATTATTATGAATCCAAATACAAATTGGCTACTGAAATCAATATGCATTTATGTGGTAGCTTGCTGTACAAGCATGATTCACCTTTATGCATCATGATGTTTAATCTTTCTACGTTCCACGTGAATAAATAGTTGACAAATTTCCTGTGACTAAAGTTAAATGATGGAAGCATGTAAAACAAAGCTACTGGAGATACGAAGGGGAAATCGGGTTTTAAAATTGTCTCTTTGCTGGAGAAACGCACACAAACACACATAAATATTTGTGCACGCAAAGATATGCACATGTTGGCACAATCTGGTTTTATTGGGCACTTACAACCCTCTAAGAAACAACTGTGCTTCCACACAGCCAAATCAGGATCAGCCCAAGACAGTTTGCTATAGCTCAGAGAACAATCCTGTGGCCCTGTGCTACTGGGCAGCAGCGCTAGTTGAAGGAGACTCTGGCGGCCAATCTTTTGCAGGCAGCACCAGTGACGCCAAGCTAGCTCTGGTTAGTACTGAGAGGAAGGAGGATGTGGCAGTCCACTTCGGAATGTTCTTGCCCCAAAAACCTTATGATGAAACGATCAAAAATAAAACAAAAGGATGGGATATACATGTAAACATAAGGGTACATCTAGAAGCACCCATAGTTTGGGCAAAGTAGGGTTAGTCTCTGACTCACCCTCTGCATCAACAACCTACATGCCAGTAAACATCGAATCCAGTGAAGAACTAGATCACCTAAACAATCCCAAAACTCTGAAAACAAAATCTGGATTGAGCAAGAACCGAAGCTGGACTATATGCTACCTGTGTCACAGAGTGCTGAAGTTCAGTGTGTCACCAAACTACAGCTAAGCAAGATTTATAAGTAACATTGCAGGCATTCACTAGAAGCTGTGAATAAAAGTGAAGGCATTAGAACCCAGGCCACAAAATTTACGTCCCTTACAGTCCTGTTGCCACCTGGCGTTTTTGTTTGCTTTTAATTTCCATGTGCTATTTATGTCTGTTATAGAGGCAGCAATATCACAATAGCAAGGGAGCTGGGAGAGTTTCAAAGATAAGCAGACCAAAGCAAGGTAGCTTTGATCCTCTTGCCTCATACAGATGGTAGCTCTACTAGTTTACGACATCAGCTCTGCTTCTAGCACAAGTTAAAACAAAGGCTAAGGTCAGATTGTCCACAGCAGATCACAGGGCTGCCACGAGGAGATACAGGACAAACTGCTGCACCAGGAAATGCACAAAATGCCACAGGCACCACTCACGCAAATTGCTTTGTGAGAAATGCACCCACTCCTGTCTTTCGGGGTTCTAGCCAAGGTCTGTGATTGGCTTTTAGGGAAGCTGCGCCAAAAGAAGCCCTGGAATCCTGGAATTGTATGTGCACATCACGCGGTGAAGGGCTTCCTTGTTCATTTTTGGTCTTTCCTGGCAGTGAAGTGATGGTTGCCTGCAAAACTCATGAAAAACCCAGCACCTGGGCAGTAGTGTGTCCACCTGAAAGCCAAAGGTAGCAACCAGACAGGAATTTGAGCTGTAACACAGGTTTAATTTCATTCCACCCCAAAGAAAAAATTTAATTGTCTGTTAATGCAAATGCAAATAAAGTGCCACATTAGTCTATTCATATTGCAGGGGTGGGGAAGAGGGTTCAGTTTGAGAAAGCCTGACCTACTGTAAAATAGCCCAGTGACGGATGCCTACATTGGTGGTGAAAAGCTAAGATTGCACAGTGTGTGACAACTCTGCAGTGTCATCTGGTGTGCTTATTCCCTCCCTCCCTCCCTTCCGTGTACAGGGTGGTGCTAGCACCACAGGGAGGAAGCAGCAATATGGCTGACCAAGCATTCCCACCCATGAATTGGGCAGGGGGAACAGAAGGTTCTTGTGGATGGAAAGTGTTGGTGGTATAGAAATTGAAATGGGTATAGTCAAATGTTCAAATCTTTTTTGGTGATGCAAAGAAATAGTGACTGACCTATCATAGTTCCACTCTCATAATTTTAGTTACAATATATAAATAAACTGTGTATTTAAACCTTCATTACTATGTAAATTCAAAATCTCTTTTGATCTCACTCTACATGCAGGATCAGACCAACAACTTATCTAGTCCAGCACCTCCCAGGAGACCCTTCAGACTCTTCCCCAATGGGAGAGCTTGTTTTTGAACTGTGAGCAGCACTGTTGTCCATCAGCAATTTCTTTCTTTCTAAGGTTGGCCCCAGAAACATTCTTATAAATTAAAAGCGGTGTGTGTTGCAACCTATGAAATTAAAAGCTGATGTGTGTCCAGCTGCCCAGAAAACAAAAGGAAAAAAAGGAAACAGCAGGCCGAAAGCAGTAGGGAGTGCCGCTGGAGGGGACGACAACGAGTGAGGTGTGACAGTTCGAAAGAACTGCTGGACTGGGCCTGGATGGGCTGGGCTTCTGGGATGGCACCGGGCAACTGAAGGCAGCTGCCACTGCTTCTGGCCTGAGGAGGGCAGGACCACAGCCAGAGAGAGCTGTGCTGGTTCAAACAGAACAGAGATGTTTGTTTATAAAGCAAGACTGCCTGCTTTTGTGGGGTACCAGCCCCCAGCTTCATGACAGGAGGCAGCTTGTGCCCATGCAGTGCATGGGTGCTTTGCTGGCATGGCTTGGAGCATTTGGCACTCATGCACAAGGGGGGGGTCTCCTGTTTAACGTTTGCCCACATAAGGCTGGAATCCTAACAAGAAAGAAGCCCCTTGTCCCAAAAGGAGAACTATTGAGAGGCCGCCCTTCCGCATATTCGTCTTCATATATACACATCGAAAATTGTTCATTGATTAGCACAGCTGAGCTAAAAGTCAAACGGTTTCAGAAAGTTCCTAGAACTCCACACATTCCCATGTTGTTTAAAAGCAGTGTGTCCAGATAATGCCCACTCTCCCAAAGCCACAGTAATGCTCTATCCAGGGGATTTGTTTGCAGAGAGAATCAGTATACTACATTACTCATGTTTGTGTGAAAATGAAAGGCCGTTTCCACACAGCAAAAAACTGTGTGCATGTCTCAAGCCAAACAGGGGCAAGAGATAAGAACTCGCTCATTACTAATCTATTAATGCCTTTCTTCTTCTGATGACTTTTAAATGCCAGTGCCTCCTCTTAAGCAATAGCCACTTGCACAACACTTGGAATCACAAGCATGGTCTTGCCATTTACTTTCCCTGCGCACGACTGCAGGGGAGTGGGGGACCCATTGCAAATGTCAACCGGGAGCTCAACATCTCCTGTTCCAGCCTTGCGATGTCTACGGAGCCAAGCAGTTTTCTTGCCTGCCAGGGATTGTTTTACTGTCCTTTTACTGTGCGATTGTCAGGGTTATAATATTATTGTTAATCACTTTGATCATTAACTGTATAGCACTATGCAAAGTTCCCTAACAAATAACCAAACAGACTCCAGCTCCAATCAGCCACAGCCAACGTGGTCAAGTCAAGAAGTAAAAGAGTTGGTAGTCCAACAGCATCTGAAAGGTTAGTGCAGGGATTTCCAATCTGGGGTGACAGCACCCCCAGGGAGTGCGAGATGGGATTTTCATGCGACAAAGAGGAAGACTGCATCATGATTGCCAAAGTTGGTGAATCACATTTTTCAGAAAAAATTCTCCCAATTAAAAATGGTTTATTAATATTTTGGTTCATGTTTGGATTTTCTCTATTGCCAATAAAGACAACATCAAGGAATTACATGAATCCACAGGAAGACTTGTGGATTTCGATCAGCAAGAAAGTTCCTCATGTTGATAAAAGAATGAATGAGAAGCAGGAACAAAGAAGTCATTGAATTTAATGTTCATGATTGGGATTGATTCTACAGTTTTCAATTTTTTCTCAATTGCTCAATTTATATTTGAATTTGATGCACTAAGTAAAGGATAGATTGATAGACAGACAGCTTGGTTTTTTGAATTCAATTTGTTCACCTGCAGTACTTTATGCGGTTCAAAAATTAGAAATTTGACTTCCTCATCTTCATATGGGATATTGCTTTTGTAGTGAGCATGAACATAAACATTTTCTAGGGGCAAGGAACATAGAAAAGGTTGGGAACCACTGCGTTAGTGGTTCCCCACTTTTCCACCAGCGTAAGGCATACAAATGGGGAAAAGGCACAAACAACAACTAAGTGTGAAACATTTGTTTTCCTCCTTTGCTTATCATTCTTCTTCATGGTTCCTGTAGTGGAATAACATTGATTAGCAGACTTCAAATTCAGTCTATTCCTACAGCAGACAAACCTGCTCAGTCCAGAATCAACTAACTAAAAATCATTTATTGAAAGATTATGGCTTCACCAATGCCAATTTATTTTCTTCTGCTCAGCAACCATCAGAAGCATTGAATTCTCCTGCCAGACACAATGAACTTCTGGTTCCTCAGGATTAGTGCATTTATTAGCTGAAGTCGTAACTCATTAGCATGCCACACAATGTAGCATTTTCCAACTGGAGACAGGAAATATTTTTAGGGAGAGCTGAAAGTAGTTTGAGAGAGTTTCGCATGTTATTGTGACCCCACAGATTCCTTTTGGTCCACTGTAACTTTATAATTCACCAATATGGTTGAGCAAAAATGAAAATGAGATGAAGTTATACATTACAAACAGAAAACTCTTTCAGACTGCATTCGGATCCCTGAAGATAATGGGCTGGATCCAGAACTTGATCTATAAACCAAAGGGGTCTTTTCATTCATGGTAAGCATTTCAATCCAGTGGAGTCTTTGATGAATGGAAAGGAAGAGGCAATTTTGACTAGTTCTTCATAATCCTTGCAGGTTCCACACTTGCCTTAGTTGTCACCTCCCACACTGAAGCAGATTTTGCATGTGCAAAGAGGGAACCCAGAGCAATAGCTTCCATCTTCTGTTTGCAGAAGCTAGTATCACCCCCATTGTATAAATGGAAAGTTGTTTGGAAATGTCAGGATCCTACTCACTCTTCTCTATCTACTGCCTTGATTTCTTAACAACATGTTGCAAAATAGCAGGAGTGCTGAATAACTTAGCTGGAGGCCAATTTCCATTTTTGAGAAGTTCTCAGAGGCTTCATTGCAGATGCAAAAAACAGCAGGGCCAAAATACCAAAAATACCAGCATGATCTAGTTTAAAGCTCTGGTTGCCCTAACTAGATAAAATATTTCATTCTTTTAGATGGTTGGAAAAAGCACACAAAAGCTGGGAAAACATCAAACTACCAGTATTCAGGAGAAAGTAGATGGGGACTAAAAGAAAAGGGCATGTTTGCCTAGGGAGCACCAAAAAGCTAAGTTGGTACCCCAGAATGACCAGATGATGTGGAAGCCTAAGATTCTGAGATCCAAAATGATGGCCAATTCTCTGTTGCTTGGTCATCTTGGTTTAGCATCCTGGTGCTAAACCAGGATGACCTATTCCAGATTGCAAGTAGAAGCTGGATAAAGCTTAAACTCAGGCCTTTCAGAGTTTAACCCTAACTATCCCTTTAATAAGAAGTTTTCATTTTCCATATTCTGTTTGAACAACTACTAAATTTATTTATTGTATACTCCACCATATTTCCTGCAGAGAGACCAGGGCACCTTCGATAATTGTCCTCTTCCTTTCCATTTTATCTTCAAAGCAACTCTGTGAAGTAGGCTTGGCTGAGAGTCAGTGACTGGCCCAAAGTTACTAAGTTTCATGGCTGAGTGGGAACTGGAACTTGGATCTCCTGAATCCCAGTCCAACAATAACCGTTATATGACACTGGGTCTCCTGATCAACTGAACAGGAAGCAACAGTTGCTTCCTGTTCAATAGCTGTGACTAGGGCAATTCTGAATCACCCTTAATTAGTCATTTTTTCTTGCATTAGAAGTAGATAAAGCTCTATGTCTCCCTTGAAGCCACAGCAGCTATGTACTCATTTTCAACCATATATTTCAGAATTGCCAATGCAAAATAATAATAATAATGAGCAGTTTCTCTGGGTACAAAAAGGAAACCTATACTTAAAAGCCTCCTCTCCTTGCACAGAGCTAATTAAGGGCTATTTTTAAAAAATGTTACAGCCAATGATTGAAAAGGAAGCAACTAATTAGCCATGTTAGAAGAAAGAGAGCAAAGAGAAAGCTACAAATTAAAAACAGTTGCACAGAA
Source organism: Varanus komodoensis (assembly GCF_004798865.1). Lineage (NCBI taxonomy): Eukaryota > Metazoa > Chordata > Lepidosauria > Squamata > Varanidae > Varanus > Varanus komodoensis. The sequence continues at coordinate 1,610,485 of NW_025335548.1, forward strand.
AAACAAGAGCATTGCTCAATGGAACCTTGCCTCTGGGATATATGCCAGAGCTGCAGAGAGAAAATAGCACTACTATTAAGTGGTTTGTGGAACCACCGTTTCTTATCCCATTTTTATCTGAGTGCAGCCTCAACAATGCAAAAGGAGCCTAACATGGGTGCAACTTTCAAAAGAAATCTGGGATATCCCATATTCTCAGAACAAGAAGATAATTCATTTGACATGTGAATATTGTGCTGGATGCCCATCTTGACAAGGATTACCATTTCAAACAAGCTGCATCATTCACTCAGGGTTTCAGTTCCATCTAAAGCAGCCATTGCTACTGACTTCAGTGAGAACTAAGCTTTGGATGGATCAAATCCAAAGTCAGAAAGAGAGCTGCCCATAAAGGAATCTAAAACATTTCAAAACTTATTCCTGCATGACTCCTGAATAATACAAATGGTAATATTGCATTCCTACGGCCCCTGGATCCCCCTGCCAGCTCCTGCAGAAATCTATGTGGCATTTACCTCTCTAACATCAAAGTAGGGAAAAGGAGGTGTGTTGGGGGGAAGGTCCACTGTTCCCCAGACATGCTTCCAGTCCGTCTTGGAATTTATGCCAGCCTTGAAGCAGGCAGAGATTAAATACCTCCTACTGGTTCCAGTGGAATTTAAATGCCAGGGAGGACAACATGAGCAAGAACTAACATTCTTCTCCCACTTCGGATATCTTGGAGACTGTGATACAGGAGTGTTCAGAGGAATAAGTTAGGATTGTTTTACTTGACCATTCTAGATATTAACTTTCCATTTTTAAGAAAACAGGAAACTGTTGCAATAGCGTCGGTTGCACAACCTTTTCTTCCCAAAACACAGCAGACTCAGTTTGCACATCATGATCTGAGGAACTGGAAGGGACATGCAGGAGCCTGTGAATGCACTGCCTACTGCCTGGTCACTACTTTTGTTTTCAGTTAACTCAAGAATGCTCCATTCCAGGGTTGTTTCACAGAATCATAGTAGAGTTGGAAGGGGCCATGAAGGCCATCAGGTCCACCCCCCTGCTGTTGCAGGACACCAAATTACACCATCCCACTCAGATGGCTGTCCTGTTTCTTTCTGAATGTCTCTAGTGTGGGAGATCCCACCATCTCTCTAGGCAGCTGGTTCCACTGTTGTATTGCTGACAGTAAGGATGCTATTCCTGATGTGCAGAGTGAATTTGGGTTGTTGCAGCTTGATTTGATTATTCTGTGTCCTGCACTCTGGTACCAGCAAGCAGAGATTTTGACCTTCCTCTTTGCGACAGCCTTTGAGGTACTTAAAGAGTGATACCACCTCCCCCCTCAGTCTTCTCTTCTCAAGGCTGAACATGCCCAGTTCTCCCAGTTTCTCCTTATAGGGCAGTGTTTCCAAACCCTGGATCATTTTTGTTGCCTTCCTCTGGACCCTAATTTTTCTGCATCTTAAATCTTGGTGCCCAGAACTGAACACAGTACTCCATATAAGGTTTGACTAGTGAGGAGTATAGGGGAACTACTACTTCTCGTGGTTTGGAAGTAATACTTCTAGTAATGCATCCCAAAATAGGATTTGCCCTTTTGGCAGCTGCATTGCACTGTTGGCTCACTTTTAGCCTATTGTCTACAATTAGTCTGAGATTGTTTTTTCCTTTTCAGTTCTGAAAAAGACACCCAAATCAAGAAAATCTAGGCTGTTTAAGTTTTAAACAACCCAAAATTAACCCCAAAACAAATCTGGGTTTCTGAGTTTCTGGGTTCACATGTCACAAAACCCAGGAATGGGGTGTCCCTTGGTTATTAACTGAAAGTGAAAGGGAACCAGCATGCTTCCTCCTGCATCTTTACAAACAAGCCACAGGTAACAAATCATGGATTGTTGATTATGTAAATCAGGTCACTTTCTCTATTTCTTTTAATCAATTCCAAGTTTATATGTGCTTGTTTCCCTGAAAAGGTGACTGTTACCTCTATTAAGTATTTCTAATTTGAAAGCTATTTCACTTTCATGAAATCACATGTCTGAGAATTAATCACTCAGATACTCGTATTATTCCATTTTGTGTATTACACAGTTGACCTTAACTTAGATTTTTGTTTGTATAAACTGCTTATATTACTATCCTTCTTATTAGTGTAAGAATATGATTAATCACATGGTCTATGAAAGCAAGAGAACTCAAATCATGTGTGTCCCGAAGGCAGGAAATGTCATCAGGTTATATATTGCCATAAATATTTGTAGTACTCAGCAGTTTCCAACTGTGCCTGTTGCAATGTGACCTACAATATTAAGTGCCTGGGTGTATACTGCTGAGGAGAAACATGAACATATCAATGACACACCACTGAATTTATCTTTATTATTAAAGATAAATACTGCAGATCAGTATTTGGTCTAGTATCAGTTTCTCTATTTAATATATGCAGCTACTTGTTTACCCTACACCAAGGTATTTTGTTTTCTACGGAGAGACTGCTTTACATTTGACAACCCCACAAGCTCAGTGCATATATAACAGGTGAGGCAAGTCAGACATTGATGGCAAATAGGCCATAAAAGATCACTGTTCACAATGGTGGGAGAAAAACATATGGCAACTCAGCAATCCTCCCCACTACTACTTTTCCAAGCTCAACAACAAATAGGGATTGTCGAGATTCCATGCCTGTCTCATGCCTAGACTGGCGCTTTTATTTCTCCCATGAGCCTGGAAACAAAGAAGAGCCAGGACAGTTGGCTACAGCAGCCTCTTCCTCTCCACTGCCACCCACCCTTGGTAAGCTCACAGGGATAGGAAGGGTTTACCACCTGCAAAGTGGCACTTGGGTGGTAGTAGAGGGCATCCCAACCTGGCGCCTACACCCTGATTGCTGGTGTTATCACGAAGCCACCTTCCCCAACCTACTGCCTTCCAAATGCTTTGGTCCAGAGCTCACATTACCCAAGTACTGATGATGCTTCATGGGGCTGTTAGAAGTTGTAGTCCAAAAGCTTCCAGAGGGCAGCAGGTTGGGGGAGTGTGTGGAGGAGGCTGGAAAAGCAGCTATGGAAAAGTGTTCTCTGTAGTTTGTACCGCTGTCATTTTCTTAGTTTTGCTGCTCTGAGTACATTGTCTTCTCACTAAGTCAAAGCAGGTTACCAATGTAGCAGAACCTTAACTGCCTGGTTAGTCCCTCTGGATTAACAAATATTAATCACAGTACTTCAGCTTAACAGGTTTATGGATTCAGCTATAACTTGCTTTTGCAAAATTCTGCCTAAGAATTAAATAGTCACTGTTATTTTTCAAAGTGCCTGTGTGCTTAAGAAATTGCTGGTGCTACAGAAAAAGTGAGATTTGTTCTGCATTTAGAAGCCAAAGAAAGGCAACCTAGAGTAACACCACTTATTTAAATTCAGCCTCTGAGAGTTGACTATTATTGGCTGAACACTGACCCATGGCTTTTGCAGGGGACCACTCCCACAATCAGATCTGCATTGCAGTCATGGAAGGAATATGATTTATTCTCCCTACCCTGTTCATCACTGGAACTTTGAAGAGGCAGAAAGGACATATTTACATCTCCCTAGTTTTGATCTTCAGAGCAAATATTTTAAAATTAAATGTGATCAAAGAATACAATACTGTCTTATTAAAGTCCTCTCATTAATAACCATATTCACATTGCAGATTTATATAAGGCAGAAAGGGACTTAGGCAGAACAAAGTTATTGCAACCTGGGTTTGTTTTACTTTAATACAGCCTGAACATTCCTCAGCCCCCACCATTCCAGCCCTCCCCCACCCCCAAACATATGCATACATTTTATGGTTCATTCCAGTAAATACATTAGACAGGTGGAACTGAATATTATATTATAGCAGCAAAGTAAACGTTGAAATAAACACATCGTCCTGTATTATACCAACATTGTTGTTACATGGGTAGATATAAAGCTAACATATTTAGAATGCGATTATAACCATCTCTTCTCTGCTTGCCTCCACTTAATTTCATCTGAAAAGAAAAATACATTCTTATGAAAACAGAGAAGAAATCCGCTGTTCTATATTTAGTAACAGGGTGTATTATTGAAGATGCATGACATTTTCAGCAACCACATCTGTCTTATGGACATGAACTGCAACATACCTTTGAGTGCAGCAGTGGCTATTTTGCAACATAGGATCCAGCTGCTAGCATATGCAATGAAGAAACCTATTACACAAAGACAGAAACATTTTTAATGTGAATTTCACCAAAACAAACAAACCCATATAAAACACAATTTTCTACTGAAAACAAAATACATCTCTTACAATAGCTGTGCATGAAATATTGTATATGTCCAGTAATATATGCAGGTATATGATTACACAGCTATTAGTAAAAATAGTTACATATAAACTTCAGAAAAGACAGACCAAATATCCACATATTTATCTCTCTGCAGGTGGCATCTAAATACCATCTGTTCATATGCTGAAAGCATTGCTATATCTTAAATGCACTATATTATAGCAGGCTGAGGTACATCTTTCCAGTGTTATCAGTCTTTTACTGCCAAAATGCATGGAAAATCTACTTGTGTTGTTGCCCTTGGGGTAAGTTCCCTGCATCAGGTAAATTATTTAAAAGAACATGTGCATCACTAAATATTAAAGATCATTCTAAGTTTATTAGTTTATTTATTTTTATATTTATAACCCACTTTTCTCCTACTGTGGAATTCAAGATGGCAACCCATGATGGTCTCCCCTCCAAGCTCAGGCCAGACCCAGACTGGCTTTGCTTCAACCTAGTGATGCCCTTATGTGCCTTTAGACCATGATCTGTATTATGTACTGTGGTCATCTGTTCTATAAACACCATTCCAAAAAATGTCACCACTGAGCATTACCATAACATGTGGGTTAGTGAAGCATGATTGATATAACACCTCCAAGAGCTTGCCAACTTAGACAAACCTTTATTAATGGTTTCTTTCCAACAGACAGGAAATAAAGCTTCCACTTGAAGATCCATAGTACCCTCTGATGGAGATGCAAAAAAAAAGTTCTAATAATAAGGCAAAATACAAGAATCCAGCTCCCTGTTTTATTTGCATTTAAGACATAGTGTATCATACCCGTTCACAAATATAACTGACCAGGCTCAATCAATACTTCCAATATCAAAGGGGAATCACAGGCGTAAAAAGAGGTAGAACCAAACCTAGATTCTAACAAATGTTACAACTATATAAAGATTGCCATTCAGCTGAAGCAGGCAAATTGTATTTGGCACACAGAGTCAAAGCTAACAGAAACACATCATCTGTACCCTCTAATTGGTTCAAAGCAAAAATTAACATGCCCGTCCAAATCTACCACATGAACCTTATTTTTTATCATTTTAAAAACCTGGATCCCCCCCATAAAGTCAATTAAGCATGAGAAAATAAGTAAACCCATAAATTACAAGATGTCAATCGTCTCTGCCTGCTTGATTATAGGAAGGCGCCCTATTATTTCAGTGTGTCAAAAAGCTGGAGACAGGATACAGTCATCAGGATTCCAAAACTGACTGAGGGCAATCTAATCTAAGTGGGAAAGAGCACATTTTTGAACTAGTTAGCAAACAGACAGGCAGTGTTGCCTAGGGGTGAGAGTGTTGGACTAGGACTTGGGAAATACAGGTTTTAGTCCCAGTAAAACTCACTGGCTGACTCTGGGCCAGTCATGGACTCTTTCTCTCTAATCTACATCTCAGCATTGTTGTTGTGAAGATAAACTAGAGAAGAGCAGAATCTTGTAAGCCACATTATGTTAATCAAAAATGAAAGATGAAGTATAAATGAAAAGCAACAATAGAAAATAAGTCCTATGATATAAGGCAAGACCTGGGAAGCTAAACCCACCTTCTTAAATTGATAGCTACATCTTTTTCAAAGCAATTTGTGGTGCACAGGAACCCCCAGAATTTTGCAAACCAAAGCATTACACTTTTGAAAATAGTTACCAGGTATAAAGATGAAATTGCACATAAAGCAATAACAATCACAGGTATAATATTCATCTTGTGCAATAATCTTGCCCCCACAGCTTCAGCTTAAGAGATACCCACCTGCCTAAATCCTGTAAGATCTCATTAATCAATGTACTCCAATTTAGTGTGATCATTTTAGACATATCTCTGGGAATAAGTATTCCTATACAGGTACCAAACTCTGAGCACCATTAGAACTGTCAATGAACTAATGCATTGTGAGCTATAGTATCCCCAAACAGCAGACAAATCTCCAAGAGTATTAATCACCTGCATCAAGGCTAGAACCCATGACCAGAGTTTTGAGATAAACAATCAAAGAATGTCAGCTTAAAGAATAAATCTGAACTCTAAACAATCTTATATGAATCTAATAGCACATACCAATAAATATCAATGAAGAAAGTAGACATCCCTGTCTAATACCTCTCCCAAGTATAAAATAATCCAAGAAAAAAAATGTTGACCCATTTAAAATTTTTGCAGAAAAGCCAAAGATTCTTTAAATTTTAAAACTAGTTTTTCATCTAAATCACAACAAAAAATAACAATAAAACACATAAAATTAAACATATATTTAAAATTATACAAGGCCCGCCCCTGCCTCGCCACATGCACATGCCTGACCCCCCCACCCCCCGGCCTGGCCCGCATCCCTGCCTGCACCGCCTTGGCAGCCGGCACCAAATTCGGGGTTTTTCACAATTTGCAGGTGCTCTAGGAACACAACCACCATGAATTTTGGGGGACTACTGTACCAATCTCACAAGTGATAATCATATTTTACTTTCCAGCTCTTAGTTATGATTAATCACACAGCAGTTTATTAAATTTGTTATTAATTCCTTATTGTTTAATTTATTGTTGTAAGCCGCCCCGAGGCTTCGGCGAATGGGGCGGCATAAAAATGTTTTAATAAATAAATAAATTATCCCAATTCCATTATTTCCTATCAAATATTGAAAGTAATGCAATCTCAGCGCATGCTTCAGTATTTAAAATTAGTATTTTACTACTCTCTTTAAAAACCTTTCCATAACTTCCTTGTACCCACTTTGCAACCACATTTCCAACCTAAGTTGGAATCAATTCAGCTCCACTGGCATTAGGTACTATTGTCATGCAATTTCACATTTTTTTCCGTTATTCCTACTGACCTACATTTTAATATTCTCTTCATCCAAATATTTTCCCCAATCTTCATTACTAATGTTCTTTCTCAGATATGTGCCCCATGTTGCTTTAAGTGAATTGCATGGATCCTGCTCTTCCAACCAATAACTTATACATTTTGCTTACTATCCCTTTCATCAACATATTCTTGTTTTTCCTTTTCTATAATCATATCTTCTAATTTTGTATAATCCCGGCATCTACTCTTTTTCTTTATCCATTCTCTAGTCCAACATTCTAATTGAATCACATTATATCAAGGTATTTTCTCCTTTCCTAACAGTGCTTTTATCTCCCCATTTTTATTCATTTTCTTTAGCCAATCTTTTAATCCAATTATATATTCTTTAATAATTTCCCTGAAATCTCTCTCAAATTTAATGGGAACCATTAAATAATTGAATAATTGGACATAATGGTGAGATTGATGGCATCAATTTTTCCTTATACTTATTCCATATTTGCAATATATTTTTAAGGAAAGCATTCTCTACCTTTTTAATAATATATTATCATATTTTTTAAAAAGTCTATCAAGGATCCTTGCAAATATCTAATTTTAGCTGTATTACCTTATTGGGTTGTAATATAACATCCAGTATATGCCCCACGTCAAAGTTTCTCAACACAACAAAGGCAAATTTCCAATCAATTTTGTTCAAGACCCTTTTTTGGGATCCCTCCTCATACACCAAAAAAGGCAGCCTACCCTGTTCTACCAGTACTTAAAGCAATCACAGTACAAGATAACTAATATAATACTGTTAGCTCCTTGTCTTTTTTTAAAATAAACCTCACCTCGCCTGAGTGAACCAATTTTGTAATAACTTGCTGCAATCAAATGGCCAAAATTACTATTAATATTTTATTATTTCCTTAACAGAATAGGTCAAACATTAGCACAATAAATATGATCCTTACCAGGCTTTCGAATCAAAGTGATATAAACGGCATTCAACAATACAGAAAGAAATCCCAATTCAAAAATGTAAGTATAAAGATGATGATGCCTTGGAACCAAAATGCTGGAAATGTTTCATGCCATTCGGTTGGAAGCCCATCCATTCCGGTATTCACATCTGAAATTGCTTAGAATTTCCCCAATATGTAGGGGAGCCAGGAGAAACCACCACTGCACGGAATCTAACCTTAAAATTTGTGCTGGGGGAAAAAAAACGGCATCTTGCTCTGATATTTCTTTACTCATGCTTTCCATACACAAAATTCAGTGTAAAAAATTAACAAATTGAATTTATATCTTTGGGTGAACCGTTTATCAAATTACTTTCATACTTAATGATAGAAATAACACTGAAATGTTTTTGCTGCTTAGGGTGATGTCCCAAAACCTTAATAGGATGCTTATTCATTTATTTATTTAGTCAAAACTTTTATATGCAGTCACCACATGCCTCGGCATCCCGGGACGGCTCACAGCCATAGTTCCCCATTTTCTCAGTATGCCTGCTTTAAGTCGGTTGAGGCAAACACCATCTGCTGTGAAAGGATATTACTTGATTCCTATTTTACATTCTGCAACTCTTGGAAAAGTTGTACAGTTCAAGAAGTGACAAACTGGGTTATATGAAATTCCATCTTCTTGATGAGAGATACAGTATTTTTTAAAATTTTGTTCATATATAAAGCATAACTAATAACTTGGCTCAGTTATTGGCCTCCCACTCAATGGAACATGAATCAGCTGCAGCCTCATTAATTTTAAAATGTTTTATATTTTATCAAATATTCTTTCTTAAATGTATCAACACTGCAAGATGAAACACTGAGAGTGCTGTGGTGATTACAGCGTTGGCCCGCGGACCTGGGTTTTAGGCCCCACTCAGCCATGAAACTCACTGGATGACTCTGGGCCAGCCAGTTACTCTCAACCTACCCTACTTTACAGGTTGTTGTGGCGAAGATAAAATGTGGTGGAGGGCTGTGGAAGCCACCTTAGGGTCTGTACAAAAGAAGAAAGGTGGGATATAAATGTAGTGCAATAAGAAGACTCCAAAATACGCAATTCACCTTTCTAATGATAGCACATTTGAGGTTTTGTTATGTCCAACTTATAAATCAACACATGCAAATAAAAAGGGACTTTAAAAAGTAAGATAATCTACACTGCAATCCTAGATGTATCTCCTTGGAAGAAGGCACTACTGGGTTCAATGAAAGTTACTCCCAGGTGTGTGCAGGACTGTACCCCTTTCCACTAATGCCTAACACCCTTGAAAAGGAATGGGTGTTGGAGCTTAGGCTTGCAGAACGGTAGTCCTTGGCAGTCCAGCACAGAAGCTGATTCTTCCCCTCTGCTGCCCCAGCAAGCCTCAACTCTTGTAAGCTTTAGCATCCCTTCATCCCACGCAATTACAGCAAGCTATTCTGCAGGGGGAAGTGGGCAGGACAATTTCATAATTCTCTTGCTGACTTTTCAAAAATCCCACATGCTTTTCTACTTGCATCTTCCATACAACATCTTAGTTCTCTGGGACTGGGAAAACACAATTAAGCCCTTAATGAAGTTCTTCAAGTCTCAACTGTAACTAGAGAGTTAAAGAAGTCACTTGGCCATGAGGCTACCCTTCCTCTCTAGCACTGACTGAAGACAGATTTTTTTTGAGCATCTGGGCTACTTAATAATCTAACTGAATTGAATCCAAAGTTCCTTGCCTGTTGAAGGCTAGGCTATAAAAAACTGGCACTGCATCTTCAAAAAAGGAACAGGCTGTGCACAGAGTTGATTGCCTAACCAAGGCATCACCAAGAAACCTCCACTCCCATTCCTCAGAAGCAATTTTACACTGTAAAAATGTGTATCTTTTAATAAATAAGCACAGATGGGCTTATTCAGCACATTTTACAATTGTAAGATGACAATACATTCCAAAGATAAGCTACACACTGTAAGTTGTTCATGAAACAACACATAGTGCTCCTGACAGACAACTAAGCTTACTGTGGTTTGCCCCTACTCCTTCTCTAGAGGACTTAGTGACAGAATCTGTCTTGACTCTTCTCTTTGCTCTGATTGCAACCCTTTAGGCAGTTGCAACAGTCCCCCCTCTCCGCTTTTTCTCAGATCACCTTTCACAATCTTTGATGTGAAAGCCCCTCCAAAGTGCCCAAGTAACAAACTGGAGTAGCCATCACTGGTTCATCACACATTTAAAAAAAAAGAAAGAAATCCCCAGAAAGGAGGAAGATGTCAATAGTTCTGCAGTGCACAAAGTGTGAAGCCTTGCCTGGTCAGCCTCCTGAAGCATCTGCATTCAAAGTAGGGGCTATCTATGGGCATTGACAAAGCCAGGCTTTAAATGCATTACTTTGTTTTAATTTGACAGCTATCAAATGACTAGCTGTCAAGTGGAAAGCAAAGACAAGATTTTTGCTTGTGAAAAGGGCTGGTAACATGAACTTCTTTTAAGGCTGGATTAGACAGTTCTGCATCCTCCATTTTTTCCATTCTTTCCCAAGCCTCCAAGGGGCTCAGGAAAGTAGAATGAAGCCCATACCATTCATGGGAGCACTTACTTTTGACAGCTGTCATAAGTGTTTCTTTAAAAACAGGGATTTTTTAAGAAGGAAATTATACAGATTGCATGGCACTGTAGAGATGCTGTCACTGACTGTTACTGTCTCTCTGGATCTTGCAAAACCCCATCTTTGGGGGGGGGAGGGGAAGCCACAGCAACTGCAAAAGCAGCAAATTGCAATGGCTGAGCTAACATTTGATTTGCTGATGTGCATTGGCTGCCATTTCAATTACAAACTGAGGCTTGCAGAGATGCTGATGAAATAGCTGGGAATGTTAATTTATATTATTAGTTTTCTTCTCCCTTGAGTTTAGTGATGCACGCTTCCAAGTGAAATAACATCCTTCATGTGACATGAGCTTTTGTGGGCAGTATACTCTATACCAACTGTAGTATGAAGGAACTTGGTCTGTAAACATACACATAGGTTGAGGTACAGCAGCTATATTCCCTTTACCTTTAACATTTTCAGTTTGATTTTAGCACATACCTTCTACTTCAGAGCCTTTTCATGCGTAAAATTTTCATCAGGCTCTTAAATTATAATCCCGTGCCCAGCTATGCAGGAATACACCTCAGTGAGTTAACTTATTTTTAGGTAAACCAGGAGTCATTTATTCATAAGACTGCCCTAAGTTGGGGATGACTTGAAAGCACTAACAAAAAATGGGAATGGGCAACCTTTTTTTCAGCCAAAGACCATATTCCTTCCTGAGTGATCTGTCAGGCTGGTGGGCACATGGGTAGGTCACCTCTTTTCTCTGTCTGCCACCGCCTTTCACCCACCCAGCAGACTACCAGGGCAGTCTATTGTTGACAGAGGTCTGAACTGATCACAAGCAGAAGGTTTTTGAAATTACTCTAGACAACAGATTAAATTGTTAAATTTAGCTTGCTCCTATGGTAAACACAGGCCATGTCTGTATGAAACACATTTGCGCCTTTTGGAGAATATGTGACTATACATCTGTATCAATGGAGGTCTGACATTCATATTAAGAATCAGTTCTTCATGAAGTACGTCAGTTTACATTTGCTACAGGTGTCTCACCTGATGCTTTGGAAAAATTGTTCACAACTATTGATCAAGTGTGGCAATTAGTAATTCAAGATTTTTTAAAAAATAACCTGAAGCAATGTTTATGGCAACCTTCACAGATCTGAGCCCTTCCGGATGCTGGATGGCAATTCCCATCAGTCCCAACTATCATGGCAAATCATGGATAATGGAAGTTATAGTAAAAAACATCTGGAGGCACCCAGGTTGGATAAAGCCTAGCGTTCGCTGATTAAACATGGTTGTCTACTATTTTATACTCACAATTATAAACAAACTTCCAAATTCTATCACCAAATAAACTGACATGTGAAGGAGAGCTTGTGATTTATTTCTGGGGGGCATTTTCAGCGAAAGAACGGATCAAAATCCGTCCAATATTAGTTCAATAATTGATCATCATGAACAAGTGGGAGCACAGGCCGAGCAGTACAGGTCCCGACATCCGGCAGGAGACGGGACGGTTGCAAGGCACGACCCCACCCCCGGTCCGGCTACCTCCTCGACGAGGGAGCGCGAGGGCCCGGCTGCCCGCTAGCGCCAAGGGGACTGTCCGGGGTGAGGAGGGGCCCGAACGGGCGGCCTCGCAACCTTCCCCAACCTGGTGCCCCCCGCGCCTGGCGTTGCTTCGATTTACGTATCCTAACACCCCCCAAGCCAGCCATCTTGTGAGTTGCAGTCCTAGACAACTCCAACAGCGGAGAGCACCAGATTAAAGACGAACCGCCATCAAGGCGCGAGGGAGAACGCGAGGCCGCCGCCCTGCTCACTCTCCCCGCGGGGGAGAAGACTGTGACGCAGCAGCACCGCACGCACCGCGAGGGCGTCAGCCGGGGCTCGCGCCGGGTCTGAGCGTACCCCTCCCCCATCCGCCCGCACCCTCCGCCTCTGCTCGCGCTCTTGTCTTCCTCATTTTGGCAGCTTCCTACGGGGACTTATGTTGTCTAGTTAGGGGAAGGATCAGCGGGGGAGGGGCGTTAGGAACAGCAAGCTGCCAAAGATCTCCACAAGTTGGAAGGAGGCGGCCCTGTTCGCATTGGATTTCCATGCGGCGGCCCCTTGGCGGCGAAGGCACCCCACGCCCAGAGCGCGCGCGTGCGCTCATCCCACACCACGTCCCGGTTTCAGCGTTCGGAAGCAGTTGATTCGCTACCGCCCGCCTCCATTCGAACCCGCCTTCCTCTCACGTGTCCCGATTTCCTGTGACCTGCCCCGCCCACCCTCTTCCTCTCGGCTCCATATTGAGGCTGAAGGAGGCAAAATCCAGTCACAAAATGGAGGTAACGATTGTCGGCATCGCGCGGGAAGAGGGACAGGCGACGGGCCCAGGAACGCGGGTTGCGGGAGGCGGCGCGGGAGGGAGAGCGATTGGCTGATTTCGTTGCTTGCTTCCAGCATTCCCCCCGGTTCTCGTTTCTTCATTTGCGACCAACTGATTTTCCGAAATGGCGCAACGAGAGTCGCGGCGGTAGAGGGGCGGGAGAGGCCTCTGCTTCTGGACGCCATTGTGACTTGGCGGGGAGAGGCTAGCTGGAGCGAGAGCAGCCGCAGTAGAGCGGGCGGGCTCGTCATGTTGTGTGGCTCTCACTTAAGTTAAATAAATAGCTCCCCAATTAAAGTGTATAAACATGAGAAGTTAGGATATAGCTTATCCTTTTAAAAAATACTCGCATCCTAGCTGCGGGTCGTCCACACAGCACTGGATTCTCCCGCCGGTTCTGTTTAAACTCGGACGAAAGGAAAGATCAAATGTTCACTTTTGCGAGCTCGCCTGTGTAGTGCTGGGTTGCGAAGCCTGAGCCCTATTTAGCTCACTGGGAGCCCGAAATAAGGATCGATTAAGCAGTTGGGTGCTATTTCTATTTAAGAACGTAGGAGCCAGGAGATTAAAAAAATGTATAGTTGATTTTCCACTTGTAACCTTTTTTTCTGCAGTGATCCCCTCTATTTATTGCTGTTTAACCTTTTGAAAATGAAACTGCTAACAGAAAAAGCATCTAGCCCCAACGTAGAAACAGAAGGCTAAAATTAACTATCCTCCATATAAGCAATGCTGTTACAAGTCCTTCGGGTACATGAAGAGACCTTATATTTGCCTGCATGACCCAGTATTTCCTAAGATGAAAACAAATGGACCCTTTCTTGATAGTTCCTAAAACTAGTGTTTGACAATCACTTTTATATTTCTGTTTTGAATTATAAGCTGTTTCTAATTCTGCCTCTTTCTCCCCCAGTATTCTAGTAACTGGTATGGAAGCCAATTAAAAGAAATGTTCTGGTGCATGTGAACAACCAGATCTTCTAATATCTGTTTAATAACTTATAATTAAACTGGTCTATCTTTGGAATGATGCTTAAATGCCTAGAATCTGCATCCTGAAGAACATCATTAGTTGATACTTAGCTCCAATGATAGTGGAACTTGTTTGCAATTGAGGATCTTTATATAGACTGATCTTATGCATACTTAATTAGAATGAAGTCTCTACTTGAGAGTAAGTTCTGTGAGATTGGTGACCTTAAATATTGAACAAAATTCATCACGTAACCTAGAAATCCACAATAATATTGTCTAATGATTTTAGAATTGGATGTGATTACAGATCCAATGTTAGAGACACTTGAACTTTAATGTTAAGTTTAAAATGTAACTTGACTTTCCCCTTCAAAATCTCAACCATTATATCTATTTTATTATACAAAAATACATAACATCAAAGATTTTTCATCTTAACTGCAATAATTATGATTGATTAAAATTTGTGCACTTCTAAATTGAACGATTACATTATACATGTTCCATCATTAAAACCATGTAGCTAACACTGTAAATGCTTATCTGGAAATAAAACTATAGAAGTCTATAGGACTTTCATAGGGTTATGATGTGTTGTAATCTAACCTAGAACATTTTAGTCTGATAAAGCATTCCTAACTGACATATTCTGAACTAACATATTAAGCCTCAGAAACTACTGAAGGTGTAGCTTAATTCCTTAATTTCCATATAAAAATAGAAATGGGTGTTTTAATCTAAGCATTGGTTCCATTGGTAAGCAAATCTTTCCCAACAGAAATGTATAATAGTAAAAAGTCTGTACTGTGCTTCTAACAAATACTATTTGATCTGTTACTGATCCTGTGGCTCAAGTTGGTTTAACCAGTTGGAACCAGCTGCACAGAATCTACTGTGGCTTGCTGTAGTGCACTGTCTGAAGGCTTGCATTTTCTATATCTTTGCTTATCAAAGTTGAATGTTGGGGATCTTTGTCATCACCTGAGGCATCTGTTTTTCCCATAGTTGTGAAAGTATAAGAAAGCTATCTCTTGAATTTTTTTGTTTGAACAGACTTTTACTATTTCTTCTTCTCTGGCAGAAGTGAGAGCCACCCACAGAAATCTAATATTTTAACCTTACTGGTTGGGCATTTTTTATCTCCCTCTCCCCCAAATCCACAGAAGAAATAACTGAGTCCTAAAAAAATAAAGAGAACACATCTGATCTTCCCCCTAGTAAACTACATACAACGTTTATGCATGTGACTTGGGCTGGATTTGAGTTAGAGGAAAATGTCTGGGGGATATTTGGCACTTTACTACAACCTGAGGTTTTTTGGCTGGAAATCCATGCTTTACTCAGCTTTATCTCTAACCAGCATTTCTGACTGCAGACACGTCAGGCCTGTGATGATAAGGCTCTACTAGTACAGCCCTACACCCTCTAAGTAGATGGGAGCAGGAGCACTGAGTAATACTTTTGGGTTCTGTGCTGCATTCAAGATCAAACAGATCCCCAACCCTGCTATATTGCATGGTTAGTCCTGACCACTCAATGAGGTGTATTAGGAATGAACCGCACTTGAGGAGTTGCTGTGACTACTGCACAGACTCCCCCATACACAGAATGGGAATAATGTATTTGCATTGGAAGGGTTATTTAAAACGTTGAAGAACTAAGAAAAATGTTCCACATGAAATAGGAGTAGAGTTAGGAAACACAAAAAATGCTGCTTTCGCTGGTATTTTTGTTTTGGTGATGGATGCCACTGGTACCTAGTCTTAGTTAAGTTAATGGAGAAATGCAGGGAATGGCATATCCAGTTAATAATAAGGTTCTTGCTCTTTTCATAATTCTTTGGTGTCCAGGGCAACAAGAATGCAGGCTCCCTGACCAAACGTTTGGTTCTGGAAAGCCGTTGGCCTCCTTGTTGAGAAGGCTGACACACTTTGACTGTAAAAACCTGGATAGCTTGTCGGAGCCTGGCAGAGGGCAAGGCGCATGCGTAGTGTGATGCGCTTGGTTTGAAGGAAGGGGGGGGGTGAGGAGTTACAAAGGCGAAGTTAGGTGGCTTTCAAGTGCTATCTAGGGCGTGGGGAGGATGAGGCCCTGCCTGGGACAATAAAGCACAGTCAGCCTGGAAAAGATGGAGGGCTTTTACTTGGTTCCCACACTGGACTCTTTTGCCTAAATGATCAATATGAATAAATAGGCTAATATAGAATGAATTACACTGAAGTGTAGAACCAGCTGAAACATCAAGTAGTTTTATGTACATTTCACATAAATAGAGTAATTGTTTTGCAGTTCAGTTTGCAGTCCTTTATAGCAAATAAGGGCAAATCTGATTGTTTCTGCAATAAAGATGTGTGTCTAGGGATATTGTTAGACTGTGTGCTTGACTGACCAGTTCAGGCATTTCTTTTTCTTGCTTGCAACTTAGATCTGTGCTTTGTCACAGTAATTAGTTTGAAAACAAAAGCCTCCTCCTACATTTTATTTCATTCTCTCATACAGTACCATCCCTTAAAATGAAGTGGCTTCATGTCTGCTCCACTAACATGTAGAGCCCCTTTATTTTGTATGAGAGTAAAGAAAATATTTCAGGAACAGGTAAATTATTCGTACTACTTGTTACCTAGGTTAAAAGGAGCAACTGAGTCAGAACACCCCTCCCAAAATGGCGTGTAAAGAGGAAAGAGAGGCTGAAGATTACAAGAGGAGGGGAAGAAGATCTTCACAGGTCAAATGCTTTCTTTTTCTAGTTTTCTGACATGGGTAAACAGAGAATTCTTGCTTTGCTGCTGCTTCAGTTGCTCCTTGTGTGGCTTAGACTACACATTGCACTATTCTCTTCTGCTTGGCTCTTAAATACTTCATTGTGCCTTTTGTTTCCTGCCCTAGTTTGGAAGATTTATCGTAAGTTTGTAACTTGCAAATCTATAAATTATGAAAGTTTTGCTGTGAAGGGTAGAACTTGACAACCAATATTTAAATAGATATTTGTTATCCATAAATAGAAATAAAAACATAGAATTACCAAGTTCTAATAATAGCCACTTTATTAAAGATAAGACTGCTGAAAGTAAAACAAACTGTATTATACTAAAATGAGCAAAAGCAAAGCAAAAATTACTCATAGATAATCTGGCAGTTTGGTTGCATATTTCCTGCTGACCGGCATCCAGTTCTAACTGAAATGGTAACTGTGGTAATTATGTTCGTGCTGTTCTACTAAAGACTGCTGGGGGTAGGGAATCACATTACTGAATGTACTCCATATAAAGAAATTCCAGCTAGAAAAGGTAACACAGCATGGCTAAGAGTTTAGTATTCTGCAAGTAACAACATTATGTGAGATGCACTCCCTCCCATCTGCAGTTGAAAATGGTAGGTTTGCCACTTCATTGAGAACTAGGCCAAATGCTGCCATGTCTGAGCTGATCAATTTCACTTGGTTAAATTCCTGAACTGATTGCGTTATGCTATATTTTGGAGATGTTTGGCAAAGAAGCAAACTGAAGCCATCTGTTGAAGGTTTAATTGTGATGCAACAATTGCAACTGTCAAGGAAGAGCGTATCAAGTATGTGCAGCCATAACCAGATATTTAAATACATGATACTCAAAACACTGGAAATAACTAAATATTCGGCATTAATCTGGATGATAGATGCAGTAATATAACATAAGGCATCTCTCTTGCCATATGTTTACCCCCTCTTCACCATACAGCCCCCCCTAGTTTTATGATTATGTTACTTCCACCTTATAGAACTTAACTGAATGATGTCTTATATTCCAAAGACTTAGCTATATAATGATTTTTGATTTCATGCTAGAAAACCCTAGATATGTGTGGGGCATATATAGTCATATGATCTGAAAATGATTGGATTATCCAAGAGCTATGTACATTCTGTTTGGGGAAGGAAGGGAAAGCAAGGGACAGTTTAGCTGATATTTTGCATGTGTTCATCATGACATAGGTAGAGCTTTTGGAAACCAGCAACAGTCCATATTTATTTTCCACCATCACCTTCATGCATGCTTGCACTCTCACCTTGGTGCTTAGAAAAGACTTTGAAGATGATCAGCAAAGATCGGCACTCACTTGCTTCTGCACTAAAGAGAAGGGTTGGGATTGGCTGTTTTCAGCAGTGAGGGGCCAAAGAATGCACAAAATGAGCCTCTGGAGTGGAAATTGGAGCTTGGCATTTTGTCAGTGGCCAGAACAGCCAGTTCCATACTCCCTTCCAGAGACACAGTGAAAGGCAGCTAAGAGTCCTGGAAGCAGGCCCCATTGAACATAATGAGACTTTCCAGTAAACCACCATTTTGTCTTGGCCAAAATGTGTGATCCTCTGTCTTCAGTATGGGCCATCTGATTTCTGCACCATTTAGTATCTAGCTTCCATTCCAATTCAGGTATTGTCCAGATGTCCCTAGTATTCCAGTATGGGTACCATAAAATTCATGCTAAGTTATAACAAGGTTTCTTAAATGGAAACATGACATAGCCTTTTCCTGATTAGCTGTGTAAGGTAAGCATGTATTTTTCCACTAATAATCAGGAATATTACCAAGGTTTGTTAAATTTGGCCACTGCAAGACTAGTATTGGTTTCTGCAACAATATGTGGCTGTCAGGTTAATAATTGTCTGCTCTTCTAAAATGTAGTATAGTGATCTTGACTCGAGAGCCTCTTGTTGCAGTGGTAGGGTGGATGTTAATTTTCAGGAAAGTTTGTTTTTCTGGAGAGTCCAAGCTAAGTATCTTAGCAGATTATTTCAAAGGAATGTGTTACTTTCTAGACAGATTATTAAAAGTGATGTAAGAAGTTAAAAATGTCATGATCCTGGAGATTCCTTCCAGTAGCTAACTTGCTCCAGAGATGCAGTCTCTTAAACACATTATGTGTGATAATGTGCTATGAGAAAAGAGGAGAATGTTCATATTCTGCAGTTCCCAGAAATTAAAGGATTTCCATTAGCAGGCTTTAAAGCAAGACCCATACTGACATTGTTTATCTGCAACAATGTGCAGTTTCTACATGCAAACTGCTATGCCTCAATGATTTTATGAATGAATAGGGGTATTTATGTACCCTTAATATGCTTAGGTCTAAGTGAAGCAGAAATTATTTCATAATACTATCCTTAATACATGAAGTATAAACAAGAAAGTGGTGTCGTAGAAATGAACAAGACAATCTGCTTCCTTAACATTTCTACTGTTTTCTGGAACTAAAATACTGTCAGATAAGCTATATTAAATTAGAGTATTAACCATGGGAACCTATGCTGCATCTCATTGGAACATGCAGCAATATTCTTATTTTGTTACATCCAGATTATTCGGTAGGTAAAATTGAGACCTGCACATGTTCTGAAGTCTAGCTTCTTGTTGTTCTTACAAATAAAATCGAGAAGGACAAGCTGTTATGTATGGTAACTAGAAAGTTAAAATCCCCTCCCTGAAATGGTAAGTCTAAGCAGTGATTGTTCATCTTTGGCCAAAATTGGTTGTCCTCTGAAATTCAATACATGGTATCTGAAAGATTTTTATTTGTTCATAAGAACTTAATAAAAGTGCCGGTCTGTTTGGCCTCCTAATCTTAGATGTGATTGCATGGAAGTGTGATAATAAAAGTCACAGGCCTGTTGAGCTCAGTGTACTTTTAACTGTTTGTGGATTGTTCTGCATTTAAAGCCAGAAACAAGCTAATAGAAACTAATGCTGCTGTTAATGTTTTTAGTGTAGCAAAGTGTGAAACTTGTAACTCGCTGTTTCTAACAGTAAATCATGTGTGAATACAGATAAATCAACTTCACAACATCATGTATCTTGTATACCACACTGAGACTTTCCTTCTTCCAGGGCCATGATCCTAAGGAACCAGAACAATTGAGAAAACTGTTTATTGGTGGCCTGAGCTTTGAAACTACGGATGATAGCTTAAGAGAACATTTTGAAAAATGGGGCACACTAACAGACTGTGTGGTGAGTGATCACAACATCCAGCTTAACAGAGCAAGTCTATGTATATTTACCTTGGAAGCAGTTCCCACTCTTTTCAGTGGGGCTTACTCCTGGGCATAAAACTGCAGTCTGTGCCACAACATCAGTGCCTAAATTAGTGTTACATGCGCTGTATGTGTAAAATTTCTTTAAGGTGATGAGAGACCCGCAAACAAAGCGTTCCCGAGGCTTTGGTTTTGTGACCTACTCTTGTGTAGAAGAGGTAGATGGTGCAATGGCAGCTCGACCACATAAAGTTGATGGACGTGTAGTGGAACCAAAGAGAGCAGTTTCTAGAGAAGTAAGTAAATCTTGATGTATATTTGATTAGTAGTTACTTAATTAAGCAGATACTTCATTTGTAAATCTAAATATGTTTTTAAATCTCATTCTTGGAAATGCTAAACATAACCTGCAATTTTATAGGATTCTGTGAAACCTGGTGCCCATTTAACAGTGAAGAAAATATTTGTTGGAGGGATTAAAGAAGACACAGAAGAATATAATTTAAGGGATTATTTTGAAAAATATGGCAAAATTGAAACCATAGAAGTAATGGAAGATAGGCAAAGTGGAAAGAAAAGAGGGTTTGCCTTTGTAACATTTGATGATCATGATACAGTTGACAAAATTGTTGGTATGTAATCATGCTATGTTTTCTTTTTACTGTTACTGATATATGAAACACTTTCAAGTGAACAAGGGACTTAGTCTAAGAACAACTTTGGTCAGGGCCATATCCCACCCTCCTAGATCTCTCCACCTTGACTCTGTGGTTACATGTCCAACTGAGAAGAGCAGGCTGGCCCCAGCTTTGTGTTCCTTTGTATACACAGGCTCTTAGTCCAGAATTGTCCATGTTATGTCCCCAAGCAGAAACTGGCTGGCTGGCTTTTCACCCTTCTCAAGGTTCCTGATTTGATCAAATACTCCCTTTGATCAGTCAGAATCTCCCACCACCCCCAAGGGTTTCAGCTACCATCACTGTGATTGAGTGAGCTTCCTAACTGTGTGAAACAACCTCACTAACAGCTTCAAAAACTTGCATCTCATGCAATATCAGGATCCCAGAGAACCCTTTCTCTGTAGCAAGAACACCCTTTTATTCTAACAAGGAAATGAGAAGAATTTGGTTGCAGAGAATCCAACTAAAATGCCCCTCAGGATCCAGACAGAGGAAGGCTAGGCACTATCCACTCAGACTTAAGATCCTGTTGCAGTGTCCAGGTTACAGCCAGGATAGGGGATGGGGTTCAGCAGGAATTCAGTCCTTTTAAGTGTTGTTCTTAAAAGGCAATTGGGAAAGCATGATTGACTCAGACTGGAAAAAGCATGTGGAATGCAGTATGCACATCTCCCATAATATATGTACTTTTGAATGGCATGGATGATCTGTGCCTTTGAAACCTCCTCTCCTTTCCCACCTGACTCAGTTTGGAGATGTAACCATTTATTCATCTTCCTTTTTTAACAAAAGTGAGATTAACAAGGAGATTAATGTGGAGCAGAGTTCTTTCACTGGTGGCATCCATTTAATGGACTATCCTGCTTAAAGAGTTCCAAGAAGCTCGCCCATTCCCCTGCCTGTTAGTTACCACCTCCTTTCTGCTATTTGGTACACAATTGCTTATTTCATTTTGTTTTGTTTCATTTCTGTTTGTGTGTTAACTTCATTGTTTGCAAAAATGCAACTACTGCTGTGAAAATAACTTTAGGTAATTGTGCATGAAAGAATACTCATAATATGTGTACTTTCTTGCCATAAGAATTTCAAAACTTCTTTCAGTTCAGAAATACCACACTATAAATGGACATAACTGTGAAGTGAAGAAGGCTCTCTCCAAGCAAGAAATGCAAACAGCCACTGCTCAAAGAAGTGAGTGTGTTACCTTGACAGCACAGGTGGTGGTGGTGGTCGTGGAAACAGCTTTCATTGCCAAATATTCACTCCCCCTCCCTCCCTCCCTCCCTCCCTCCCTTCCTTCCTTTCTTTTTGGTGTGGACTAGGTCGTGGGAGCAGTTCAAGCAACTTCACAGGTCGTGGGAACTTTGGAAGCAGTGGTGGAAATTACGGCAGAGGTGGAAGTTTTGGTGGTAGAGGTAAATGTCTTTCCCCACCCTCTTTTAAAAAGATCACCTTAAAATATGACACATTATGGGTTTTAACACTTTCGTTCTGATTTAGGAGGCTATGGTGGCGGAGGTGGAGGAGGTGGCAGCAGCAGAGGAAGTTTTGGGAGTGGTGATGGATACAATGGCTTTGGTGATGGTAAGCACAACATAGCTGATAGCCATTGAATTATACCTGACCTTAGAGAAAACAAATCAGCTGTAATTTACTTGTATGTACTCTGAAGTATCTTAACATGTGGAATATGCAAGGAAAGGAGACAACATATGGAAAACATAGTTAAACAGGACAGGATCCAGACTTAATTAGTCCTGCTATTTCATAAGGCAAACTTAATAACAGAACATGGGACAAAGCTCATGATTTCCAAGAGGCTGTGTAAGTGTAGCCAGCTTTGTGTGAATCACAATTCCGTGACCTGTTTTGCACAATATGACGGTCCACAGTGGCTTGATTTTTCTGTATGGACTGTTGCATCATGCCAGATGTCCATGGTTGCTCAGCTTGCTGTATTATGTTAGCACAGAGAGCAGCAGTGTTTGAAACCATCAAATAACTCTAAAATATTGAAACCCTTATCCAACACAGCATAGAGGGGGTCTTTAGATGCCCAGAGAATATGACAGACTCTGCAAATAATTAAGCCATGGACTGTTTTACTTTGTAAACCGAATCATTTATTTGGAATTGAAGGTCCCAAAGAATGCAACCTCTGTTCATGAAAGGTTGGCCAGTAAAAGGAGCCTTTCCCCTCTGCCCATTGAAATCTGCAAATCTGTGTAAAGGGGGGGCATCTCCAAACCTTAAGAACATGATGCTTTAGGCTGCAGGATGATTGCATGAAAACTATTCCTTCCTTTCTGCAAGCAGATACCTCTACTGTTTTTGGGTCCTTTCTGTGCCTGGAGGAGCAACTAAAGATATTTAGATTTATGAAATATTTGTAAAATCTGCATTTAACAGTTCCTATATTTAGGATCCTATATTCAGAGTAGTATGACAACGGTACTTACTACCTTGGGAAGTTGTGGGCTCTCCCTTGCTGAAGACATTCAAAAGCTTCTGAACAGTCATCTGAGTGGAATGTTGTAACTTAGTGTCCTGCAACAGCAGCAGGTTGAACCCCATGGCCTTTGGGCCCCTTCCAACTCTGCTGTGTTATGATTTGGTGCACCTAAAATACCAGGACCTTGTAAAATCGGTATAAATAATCAACATACCATATTGTGGAATATTCAGTATGTTTGAAAGTTGAAATAAATGGATTTTCTGCATTTTTCCAGTTACATAATAAGCCATCATAGAACTCTAGTCACCACAAATGTAATACTTTGTAAGTACAACTCCCATCAGCCCCAGCCAGCACAGGCAGTTGTTAGGGATCATGGCAGTTGTAGACCAGACATTTGGAGGGGCCCAGGCTGATGGAGAAGGGTGAAATAGTTTATTGAGTTCATTAAGGCAGCTCCATTAGGATGCCTTGATTGGTTACCATAATTGTATAATATACCTTTTATAGCAGTTCATCTCAAAACTGGACCTGAAAGTCCCTGGCATTGCATTCAGTGCATTTACTTTGAGATTTTTTACAAATACAGTTACTTTTGTTGTGTTAATTAATGTTTCAAGGCGGAAACTATGGTGGTAGTCCTGGATATGGTGGCAGAGGAGGTTATGGTGGTAGCCCAACTTACGGAACACCAAGCGGCGGATATGGTGGAGGGGGAGGAGGCTACGATGGCTACAATGAAGGAGGAAGCTTCGGCGGTAAGAAAACTGAATTATATCATCTAACATCTATCTGTATTTCTAGTATTAGGTAAACCTGTTGCTTCAAAAGGTCTTGTAGGAATAATTAATTAAAAATAGTGTTGTGCTGTGTACATTTATGCTTTATAGGTTATAATCTAGGTTGTAGGTTATACCATTTCAGGTTCTAAACTCTCTGAAATATCAATAGTTTGAAAGATGCTTGGGGAATCTTTATGTGTTTCCCTAGACACATCAACTTATTTGAACCATAGAGCAACATTGGTAACAATTCTTCAGATGAACATGCTTCAAATCTTTAAAATCTGTTAAGGAAAATACTACATTTTTTTAGCTACCTAATTCCCGTCTCTAGCATGAACTGAAGAATTTTTACATTTTATGATTCTGATCTGTCAAGCTGCTTTTCCCCTGTCTTCCCTAAAGCTTCTTGTAGATAATTTACTACCAAAAGTGGCTGGAGGATCCAGCAGGTAGTTCTCCCATCCAGGAAATAGGTGTGTAACCTGTTGTATATGGGGCTGCATTTCCCCTGAAAGAGCAGATAGTCCTGGATCCAGCATTGCCTTAGGTGACCTCAGCTTCAGGGGGTGCCTTTAATCAGCCTCAGCTTCTTCACTAGGTCTATCCATCCCTGGGCACAGAAAATTATGTTAAAGTGATCTATGCCCTGGAAACCGATGTAATGGATTACTACAGTGTGTTGTACAGGAAGGTGCCCCTGAAGACGATTCAGAAGCTTCAAATGGTGCAAAATGCATCTGCTGGAGCTTAAATAGTGCAACCAGATGGGAGTGTATTACCCCAATTACCTTGACTACCTAATCATTTCCAACTTCAGTTCAAGATGTGATGCTTTTTTTCAAAGTCCTAAACAGCTTGGGACCCAGATACCCAAAGGAGCATTGCTCCATCTACCACCATTATTCCATATACTTACCTGTCCATCCCTTTACATTCTTCAGAGGAAGCTATTCTCCAGATTCCCTTGGCCCAAGGAAGGCTCACTGTGTAGGAACTAAGCAGAGGGCCTTTTCTGTGATGATGTCCTACCACTGCACTGCCTTTCTTCATTGGAGCTTGGCTGGTGTTGACCCACTGCCATTTTACTGCAGGTTAAAATAATTTTTCTAGGAACTTTTGGAAAGTTTTTCCAAAATGTAAGTTGTTAATGAGGTTAATGGAGCAGGGGTGTGGAGGGGAATAAGTCAAAGTGTTGAGGCATCTTAAAAGACTAACAAGGAAGGCTAGTGCATTTTTTTTCCATGCCAGCTGCGGCTCCAAAGTTTCAAGTGTGACTTTGGAATAAGCATGGAGAGTGGGGGCATTCAGCAAGGAGGCTTCACGGGGGTACAAGGAATCCCAGTGGTATGTCAGCCCCTCCTCACAAGCAGTGCCAGAAGACATAGGCAGCTGAAACCAGCGGCGTCTTTTGCAGAGCAGAAGTCCATGCTTCCACACTCCTACCACGCTCAGTTGGATGCCCAAAATCCTTTTGAATTCAAAAGGTTACGGGTAGCCACACTGGATGATGTCTGAAATAATCCTAGCTGTAGGAACACTAAAGGTAGCCATGCTGACCTTTAAAAAAACTTCCTAAAATCCATATCAGTATGCTATCTTTATTAAGCCAGCCAAACATCAGAAAAAATCTAGAAGCTGTCAAGATCTCCAGACTTCTTCACCAGACAAGATGTTAGAAAAACAGAAGGTAGCAGGAACAGGGCTGAGTTGATGATGAATTCACATATTGGAGTCCCAAGATGAAATCGGAAGAGCAGTGTGCTGCTATAGAAATAGATGTACTATAGCTGAATGGTTTGGGACTAGACTGCCTGAGGGAGCACTTTGCTCCGTATATGCCTGCCCACTCATTTAGATCCTCCTCTGAAGTCCTCCAAATACCCCTCCAGTGAGATCAAGCTCAGTGAGAAAGGGTTAGGATGAGAGAGTGGCACCCAGACTCTGGAATTCACTCCCCAGGGACATACGGCTGGCATTGACTTTACTTTCTTTTAGACGCCAGGTGAAAACAAGCTTTTGGTTAATTTATAGTTCATTCATTATTTAATTTTGATTGTTAATTTATTGGTTGCATGTGGTCATGTTGTATACAGTTTTATATAATTTTTATTATGTGAGATGGTTTAACAACCATCTTTTGCTTTTATCCATTTTATTGATTGTATTTACATGCTGCTTTCAGCATTGGTAAGCTGTCCAGAAGCCTTCAGGTTATGGGGTGGCATAAAGGTAGAATGGAATGAATGAATTAATGTACTAGGATAGGTAGGTCATGAGATGTATAGAAGCTTGGGTCTGGAACTGGGAGCAAGAAATCCTTACCCATGATTATATCCGGTCAATTGAAATGCAAGTACAATAATCCAGACCCATTAAAACTTGTCCTGCACACTAAACTATATCTGGCATTGCTTAGTTACTTAATCTGAGAGGATTGTAGTGAATATTGAAGCCTATTTTGGAAAAAAATGCTTGATCTAAGTAATTCATATGAAATAAAAATTTTGTTCTCAGGCAACTATGGTGGCAGTGGAAGCTATAATGATTTTGGCAATTACAGTGGACAGCAGGCATCCAGCTATGGACCCATGAAAGGAGGTGGCAGTTTCAGTGGCAGAAGCTCAGGCAGTCCCTATGGCGGTAAACACACTATTTCAGTAGATAAATCTGATGACTACTCCTGAGGGAAATTTACTTCAACAGTTAATATTCCTTTTGCAGGAGGCTATGGATCAGGAGGAGGAAGCGGTGGCTATGGTGGTAGAAGATTCTAACAATTGTTCCAGCCTAAAGGTAGGTATGCTACAAACAAGTGTTGTATATGAAAACTACAACGTTTCACTGAGAGTAATCCTTTTCTTATCCTGTATTCAACAGGCTACAGTTCTTAGCAGGAGAGAGCGAGGAGTTGTCAGGAAAGCTGCAGGTTACTTTGAGACAGTCGTCCCAAATGAATTAGAGGAACTGTAAAATCTGCTACAGAAGGAGCGATGAACCATAGTCAGAAAAGTTACTGCAGCTTAAACAGGAAACCCTTCTTAAGGACTGTCATAGCCACAGTTTGCAAAGAGTGCAGCTATTGATTTAATGCAATGTAGTGTTTAGATGTACATTCCTGACTTTTTTTTAATTTGTTGTTGTAGCTTTGTCTTTTCTTCATAAAATCAGGTATATTGCCCTGTAAATTTGTGGTAGTGGTACCAGGAATTAAAAAATAATTAAGGAACTTTTAATTTTTTCAATACTTGTGTAGTTCAGTTTTTTCTTACTGAAACTTCTTTAATAAAGAAATGTAGTTTTAGGGTATATTCTTGCTAGGAAAAAATCAGTGCATTATAATCTGTATTAATTTAAACTATAGAAATGCTGAATCGTTTAAGAACATTAGTTTTTCTGCATATGTAGCTAAATGAAATGAGTTGCACATGCAAAGGGAGAGACAAGATGTTTGCATTAAAGCTTGTTTAGCTGTATAACTAGGACTGAGTCATTTAAACTAGTGCTTGTGAATGATAAAAAGCTTTACTTTCAAATGGAAATTCCAGATACATCTGGTTTGTGCATATCTTAATTTGTAGCCTTTGTTTCTTAGCTTAAGTCTTCTAAGTAAATAAGCATTGAAAGAGTTCTCTTAAAGCTTCATTCAGTTTGCCTCCCATTTCATTGATACATGCAGGAACTACAATAAGCGCTGACAGAACAGGCTTCTGCCCTCCATTACTGTTGAGGCTTAATTCCCCCTAAATGGCAAACAGATTTAAGTGCACACACACATAACTGAATTAAAACTTTGAAGCCAATAGTCTGGGTCTGTTACTTAGGTTCTAACTGTATAGCCTCATTTGTATCTATTTCCGCCCTAAAACATGAATTCATTTGTAATGGTTAATACTTCTATTGTATGTGATTCTGTACGCCTGCTCTACCAGGAGCAAAACTGCAGCACAGGCACAGTCCCTCTTGAGTTCCTTGTAATGATTATAAACCTTCCGACAATGGGTAAAATAACGTATTTCACTCACTTTCCAATGCCCTGAGCATAGGTCTTGAAGGTGATGTGAAAGCAAACTGGTGCACAGTCTAGCAGTAGGACCTCTCTGGGCTGAAGATGATACATTGGTCACGAACGGGTGTCGTATGGCTAGAGTGCATCAGAACAATGTGGTCAAAACTTGATTAAATTCACAACTGTGGGTGTGGTATTTACTCCTTCACTTACCCAAATTTGTGTACAGCCATGTTCCCTAATAATCTGCTGTCCTTCTCAATCTGATCAGACTTCTCTTTTAACTATTGCCAGAGCAGTGCTTTCTGTCAATACACATCCAGAAGAGTAGGGCACAGTGAGTAGAAGAAACTCAGACACTTGCCAGTATGATGCTGGAATTTCTCACCTGTTACTTCTTCTCTAGGCCAATGAACAGTATAAGGTAAAGATAATTTCAGTATAGGAATGGGCTATCAGACATTCGGAAATGTTGCTCGACGAGGCACTGAGTCATGGTTGTTGGGTATAGAATACGATCGTTAAATCTCATTTGCAATGTGTAAGGTGTGCTAAGCACTATCAAGAGCACTGATACACAGAAGCTCCATAATGTCAATGTATTACAGTGGGAATTAGGCGGCTGGCCTCTCAGGATATCCTTTGTGGTTTTGGGAAACAGTGCCTACACTCAAAAGAGACAAAACTTGTTGAAGGGCATCGGTTTCATAT
Source organism: Varanus komodoensis (assembly GCF_004798865.1). Classification (NCBI taxonomy): domain Eukaryota; kingdom Metazoa; phylum Chordata; class Lepidosauria; order Squamata; family Varanidae; genus Varanus; species Varanus komodoensis. The sequence continues at coordinate 1,639,210 of NW_025335548.1, forward strand.
TGTACTATGGAATCTTCATATTACGAAGTTGCATGTGCACATTTCTTGCGAGGATAGATTAGATCTCAATTACCCCTTCCAGGCCTGCTATTGATTGTAAGGGCAGAATTGAAGGATGGGTTTAAGGTACTTGATCTGTTCTTAATGGAGGGGGGTGGAATCTTGATGGCAAATAGTGAAATCTCTCAATTTTATAGTGTGGTTATCTGTTTTGCAATTCTTAATATGAAATCTGTAGGTTGCCAGTTGTTGGTGCCAGTGTCTTAGACCTAGTTCTCGGTGAACTTGGGGAAGTATAAGCAGAGGACAGTGATTAACCAGCTTTAAAGACTCTAGGATGTATCTCTTAGGCAAAGTGTGGATCAAAGGACTCAGACAGGACTTCAGCAGCCTATTGTGTATGTGGACAAGTCAGCATAATTAAAGAATGACGAGGCAGCAACAGCACCAGCTTCAACTTCCAGAAAAGTGAAGGCATAAAATACTATGCTGATAGTGAGCATCTTTCCAAAAGCTAGTTAAATATCGAAGAAATATCGAAGAAAGTCTAGCAAGAGTTCTTCACCAGTTGGAACCTCCTTGAGTCATAGCTACTTGAGTTGACCCAGAGTCATAGGTCTAGCATTTAGACCTGAAAGGAAGGGGAATAAGAATAGGTAAGGTTTGTCTCTAACACTTTTCATGAATTAAAGAACAACTCTTTGCTGAACAAGGTAAGAAAATTCTCTTTAACTTGCAGATTGTAGAAGAAACTTGTCCAGAGGTCTGTTTCTTACCCACTGGAAAATCTTGGCTTGGTAAGACTAACGCAGTACTAATTTTTAATATACCCATGACTGTATTCTGAACTTAGAAAATCCAGCCTCAATGATAAGTGGAACTATAAGGTGAGTGCCAACATGTATCACTGTACCTCCAAACTATGAAATGTGAGAGACCTAGTGTTAACATTAGCATTTATATAGGCTTAGAATAGTTTGGGGTACTTTACAGTCCTTACAACAACTCTGCAAGGTAGGTTGAGATAGGTGGATGGCTGAAGGTGGTGGCTTGCACAATGAGTTGGTGACCAAGTTCACATATAATGGCAAATCATTGATTGGCCCATGGTTTACCATCTACAGGCAGGAGTGAGTGTGCACACTGCCTCATTTGCACTCCTCGTTTTTGCTTTCAGTCAACAGCTTGGGTTGAAAGTAGGTTGTGATACGGGAGTCCAGAGTGCTGGGTTGTTGAGGGGCTACAGCAGTTAAATCATGGCTTGTTCAGTTAACTCCATGCTTGTCCGTCATACTTGGCAACCTACGACCCAGCCAATCGTAGGTTGTTGATTAAAAGCAAAGGTGAGGAAAGTACAGGAAGTAGCTCATACGTGGCTTCTCAAGCATGGCTGTTACGTGAGAACTAGGTCACTTGCAAAGGCAGAATCTGATCTGGAATGGAATGTCCCTTACTCAGCTTATGTACTTTGGGGAATGTAGCAAATTACCAGTAGTCGCCTTAGTGATAAATTTACCACGAATTAATGAGATGTAGGGGAGTTTTTTTTAAAGAGAACTGAAGTACAAGTCTATTAATTTAGTTTTGGACAAACATGCCACTTAAAAAGTAGTAGATTGCCATATTTTGCTGCTAGCTCAGGCAAAAGCCATTAGATCCCCGATGTTTAGTGCAATTTGACAATCTCAGGCTATGATCCTAAGGTAATTTAGAAGTAAGATACATTGAAATGTGTAGCACTAGCTTTCAAGTAAATACATGATAAATTTGGTGGAAAGAACTTGATTAAGCATTGCAGATTTTCTCTTGGTAACCTCAATTACTACATTTCAGGCAAGAAAATTGGTAAGTTACTCATTCGGAACTTGAATACATGATACCCCCTCCAAGTTACTGGCTCTCTTTCAGGTAACATAAATCTTTGACAAAGTGTTTCTCACTTGCAGCTAGGGTTTTTCCCTTGCTTTGTTACTTTAGTCTTGAATGTTTCATAACCCAATAATATTTGGAACTCTTGTTTTGCCTTTTTCCCATCTGTTGTAGGTCTGCATGCTAACGAAGATAGGAGCATGGTTCCAGCTGTTCTACGCCTGTTGGGCACCCTGACATTCCCACTTCACTATGAACTTGGACAGGAGAGCTTGAAGTTGTAGGCTTCTCCCATCTGCATAAGATGCAATGCAAATGCTTAACCTAGAGCACACAGTGCTAGAGGGCAGAGTCCCTCATCAGTCCTGCCTTTACAGCTGGCACTGTAAAGCATGTAGTTTGAGCTTGAATTCCAGGCTTCTGAGTGGTAAACAGCACCTGTGCTCCCTGTCCTTCTCTAATGGACTTCACCAAGCTGCTTGTGTACTGAGCTCGGCACTCCCCAATGGAAGAAAGAAGCAGGGTGAGTGCATCGGCATCTCTTTCTTCATACCCACCCATCAAGAGGTCTGCTGGCACTCTCTGGCTACCACAGGAAGACCTGAAACCCTGTGTGCACTCAGTTAAGCATTTTCCCCAAGCAATGAAGGGCTCAGCCAAATGTGTGTTTCAGTGCAGCCATGAGAGCGGGTGGGGGTGCATGTGTTCGAAGGGAGTGGGGACAGTGCAGTGTAATTAATCAGTAACTAATTGGTTAGCCTTCGGGTACTCAGCTAACATTCCGAATATTTTTTTTTTCTTCTGCCCTGCAGGGTGCTAACAAAAACGACCATCTCTTCCACACAAGTTGAAATAGATGAAATACATCAGTATCACATGAAGATAGCTCATAGCCTATGACAGCGGGAAATTGATTGGCGTGTGTAATACTTGTATCGATCAAATGCTTACAATAAAGTGCCATTATTTATCATGATAGTTGGTGGATCTGCTAATTATACAAAGCGGTTAGGTTGTCTTTTCTGCATCACTGAACAGTAGCTTTCATAAGATGCCTTCCAAAGTCCACAGTGCCTTGAAGAGCTTGGAGTTGTGTAAAGTGTGGCTTGGCATCCTTCCATTAGCTGTACAGATGGGTACACAGTGCTCGACTGTCTAATAGTGGAATTTCTTTTTACTTTCACCTCTCTGTTTAAGGAGAAGATAACTCTTCCTCCCCCTATTGAACTTAGCAAGAACACGTTAAATGTTTTCATCTGCTGCTTTATATAATAAAAAGATACTTCATACACTAGGAAGCCCAGTCCCAGGGAGACGTAGTGTCTATGAGAAGACTGAGGGAGGGCAACACTTAGACTGAGAGCTGTTTTTATAGTACATTTTACAGTTGGAGCTGTTTCAACATACAAAATGTGTACGTTGTAATTTGTGATGTGTATGTGCAGAAATTGTACCTTTTTCCTACAAAATACAAGTACTGATCAGGGCTAAGTACGGTGAAGTGCCTGGTCCTGCCTAATCTTGGAAGGTAAACAGCCAGCCTTGGATAGAATCTGGGTGGGAGACTTGAATCTTGCTGGACCTGCTGGCCTTCCAGGCCCAGACAAATGTATGATTTTATGACTGAAAGACATTGTACCATTTGGGGTGGTGTCAGGACTATGAAATCTCTTTCTGTCTTAGGCTGTGCATGTTTTCTACCTGGTAGTCACTTGAGAACAAAGAAATGTGAGCTGCTTGAGAGGCCCTGAAGATTAAGAATATGCAAAGCTTCATTTAAATTCTTAAAAGAGAGTTTAAAGTCCATGAACTAAGGTCCAAAACACCTAAACACACTTTTGACCTAGAAAGGGGAAAATATATTGACTAGCAATAGCTTTTTTCCAAAGTGCAAATGCCTGAAAGTATGAAATTGTACAACTTATTTTGTTACCATACAGTATTAAACTATAGTTAATAGCATCCCTTTATCTAATATCCAGACAACTTTGATATTGCATTGTATATAAATATGAACTGTGAATAAATGTGACTGAAAACTTTGTATGGGGGGGGGCTTTCCCCCTTCATACCAAAGTAGTTTGTTACCACAAAACCCTAATACATTCTTGGAAATGAAACCATCCATGAACTGAAGTTGTTCTACCAAAAAAAAAAAAAGCCAACCATTGAAATTGGTTTGTCACCTGGAAGAGATACTTTGATCTATAAATCAGGGTGAATCATGCTGCAATGCTACTGTGAAAGGTGGTTCCAGTGAAATCAATAGCACTTAATTCTCTCTCTCTCTGAAATAGAAGTTACTAGAAAATTATAGAAAACAAGTTTTGTGTATTTAATAACTGAATGGGTACTCCATGTTTGATTTTTTTTCTTGTTAGCTTGTGTTACAGTTTGTAGCAGCTGTAAAAGGCTATTTTCTGCACCTAAATTGATTCTCTTACAACTTGTCAGAATTTGGAAACTTAATTTTGAAATCAGCAGGAATACTCAGAGATTTGTCAGAATGGCATACTGTCCATGTTTAAGGTAAACCAAAAGGGGAAAAAACAGACAAAGTTGTATTCTCTGGCTCAAATGTAAGGGAGATTTCCTGGGTTTTCCTTTGTTCTGCAAGTGCTCTGCAGTTTTTACTATCAATATTATTCAGGCTTGCTGATCATGGTAAGTCAAGCAATGCAAAGCACTGGAGACCCACTCCTATAAACCTTGTTTGGGCATTTGCTCTGAGTTCTAAGGCTTTGGTTCAGTTTCATGCAAATACTTGATGCCGTTAAGGATTGTATTTAATGACAAAAGCAGTTCTGAACTAGGAGGGTGATTTTTCTCTCTTGCAGCCCCTCACCCCACCCCTGGTGCTTTCAGAGGGCTGAAACTTTCTAGAGCAGATTTTTGGTGGTATAGAAGGGTGACTGGGGGAAGAAGGAAGAAAGACTTGTGCTTCTAGACACCTGTTGGCATAATGTTAGATTCAACCCAAGGATTAGAAACTTGGACTTTTTTTTTAATGAAAGTTTAGATTCTCAGGAAACTATCCTATACTCCATGACATTATTTTCCACCCCCACCTCACTGCTGAGCAATTGTACCATGTTAGTTATAATTGCAATGGTAAAACCATATTCTATTGAAACTAGTCTAAGAGTATACACGCTTTATTTTTAAAAGTATAAAATCTAAAGATTAGCATCACGTAGAGCATACATTTGTATGCAAAACAAAGTATTACTTTGATGCAGTCCAGCCAAAGTTTAAACACCCTGAAACCCCACTGATTTCAATGTTCAGTTCTTCCATTCATAGTTACAAACATTCAAAGAGCTTGACTTTGATTGGACTGAGCCATAGCAATACTTTATCTTGTGTGTTTATGCTACATTCCAGCTGTTACGATAAAGCAAAGCTTGTAAAAAATTTGTAAGAAACTACAAATTCTATTTTTTTATAAAATGATATAACTGAAAAAGAGTGGGCTTGTAAGTAAATAGGATTATCAGTTTTAAATCACACGATACACATTTGAGTAAAACTAGGAACAGAATATAAATAAGAAATCTTGAGCTATTTACACTAGGACAGAAACTATAGTGAAGTTGCTGCTATATAAAAAGAACTAGTGTCTCAGAAGTATTACCCATTGTGCATACATTTGCTTTAACACTAATGATTTTGAGTGCATTCATACACATGAAAGAAAGTTGTGTAAAGTCACTTGGAAGTAGGACAAGTCCGCATCACAGGAAGCCCTACTGGTAGAAAATACAAATGTAAAAAATATTAGTTCAGGGAACACTTATCTCCCTTTATCTTCAGAATTTAGTTCCTGGCTTCTTGCTCTTAGGAACAAGAAAGATGCTGCCATCTCTTGTTTGCTGCAGTGAGTAGTCATTGTACGAATAAGGCTTGCCGTCTTCATCCCGGAGCATGCTGAAGACTTCAAGGTACAGGGTGCTCAACTGTTTTTTCAGCACACGGAGGCTTTTATCATTCTCCGCTTTCTCTTTAAGGAGCTTCTCTCGCTCGTCTTTAAGATAGCCCAAATCGTGTTCCAATTCTGTTATGTTTTCCAGTTTTCGTTTCCGGCAATTTTGCGCAGCCACTTTGTTCTTGCCTCGTCTTCGTATGTCACGAATGAGAGTAAGCTGGGCCTCGCTGAACTGCTCCTTAGACATCATTTCATTGAAGTCATCCACAGGGAGGTTAATGATCTTATCGACAGGGAAAGGGATGTGCAGAGCTTTTGCTCTAAGCTCATCTCTAGTGAAATGAGCTTCAAGTTGATTGTAGGATTTATCTTTCATAAATGGAGCTTCTGCATGGCCGGGGTTGGCAGGCACTTCTTTTTTGGGTGCACTTGGTAGCTTTGGAGTGGAGCATGGGGTATTCTGAGCTAGGGATGGAGAGAGTGGATCATGCATCTGAAATGAATGCATCTGACCACTGCTGTGTTGCACACTTCCAGGAGCACTATCCACCTCTTCCATTTCGGAATCACTATATCCAAAGCCTGTATCCCTGTAGAGAGAATGCACTGGAGATGTAATGCTGGGACTTGTATTCAGTGAGATGCCGGAGTCCGAATCATTGCATTCTGGGCCATTCCTTGCAAGGTCGTGGTTAAAGGCTTTGCACTGAGCAAACTCAGAGAGATCAATTGGGTCATTTAAAAAGCCAGCAAGTGCCTGATCCACATAATTTGGTGGTGGAGTAGATGCGCTGCTGCTCATTTTCACATCAATAAAGGTGCAGTAGAAATCCTCGCAAAAATCAGTGCTTGTGGGTGATGAGTTATTTTGGCTAGGATCTTCCGGCAGTAAAATGCTGGAGCAGGAAGGCTCCAAAGGGTCCAGAAACACTGCACTGCTATTACCAATTTCTTTCTCCATAGCAGGTAATGAATTGTAGAAAACAAAATTAATGGGTGCTTCCGCTGCTGTGTTTGCTGAGCATGTGTTTGTGGTTACTTCAGCCAGGTTGTCATTTTGAATGTTAAGACACTGTAAAAGAAATAATTACAAAGGGGTTCAGCAATAATGTACACATTGTGAGTTACAGAGTGGAAAGCGGCACTGTAGCTGCTGCAACAACTCCCATTCCCACCTCCCTGGCACTGTGGTGCAGCCACGGACAGCCCAGAGGTTCACATTTAGCCAGCAAATATTCTATATTTGTCCTTTTCTGTGGTGCCAAGCTATTAAGGATATCATTTGAAATGTGAGCTTTTTTGGCCATCCACGAGCAGGCTCCTGGTCCTCTCACAGTTGTACACCTTTGCAAAGGTATGCAGTACAAATTTTACACCAATCTCCTCCCTGATCCATGCACCTCCAGTGCTTTGAAGACAGTACTGAAGTCTGGCACTGTGCATGTTCTCAGAGTCTCAACTTTTCTTGGTGCCTCCCAGGCTTTTTTGCCCCTCCTGATTTTTAAACATTTTTACTGAAAGGCAGGCAGGTGGGAAAGCAAGGTGTTGTCTTCCAGCACCATTAATATTTGGACTGCAAAGTGTACTGTGTTTTCGGCAAAACTCTTAGTATCTCTGATTTACCTTCAGAGAAATTGTTATATGCCAACTACAAGACAGTCATTTGGTTAGCGTCTCTGTGACATCCTTGAAGTTCCAGATGTGCCTACCATCTGGAATTGCTAATATCTGTGCAGCCCAAGCAGGAAGGAAGGGTAGTAGTGAAAAGCATGCAGGCAACTATTTCCCCCAACCTTCTTAATTGCAATGAAGAGGATGTGAATAATTAGGGTGGGAGGGAATTATGTGGGGCCTCTTTGGTGATGAGACTCTGACTACTAATAAGGATGCCTGAAACTTGGGAAGCATTCATGGCAGCTGCCTGTATTTTTTAGTCACCTTCATTTTAATAAACAAGTTGCCTAAATCACCAAATTTTGCAGTGCAGTTAAATTCAGGCATTTGAGCCTTTTCAAAGCTGAATGCAGTTCATGACAATTTTAGTACAACAGAAACATCTGCCTAGGCCTTTGGTGGAATTGAATGCACTAAGACAATGTGTATGAGCCCTGCAAAGGAAGTTGTTGGCAATCCAGATGTCTTTCCTCAAGGAAGCATTTCTGTTTGAGGAATTTGCATTTTGTCTGCATTTAAGATGAAGTATTTTCCCCCTGGAAAAACTGCTTTTCCTAGCTACAGTGCTCCTTGCTAGTAGAAGCCCGTGGAAGATTATTGTTCCTATCGAATGCACACTTAAGGCACCGCCTGCTGGTGAACAGCAACACTCCAACTTTGGTGCCATTTGAATTTTTCTTTAAAATTTATTTTCAGCCTTTAAAAAACTAATGTCCTTGGTATCCTGCAGTTCCTGCAGCTTTGGCATACTCAAGTGTATACTGGCTTTTTTGTGGCTGCTTTTAAAAAAAGCAGCAAGCATGCTCTTCCCTAGGCATTCCCCAACATTTCATGATCTGAGGAAAATGAATGAAGGGCAGAGGAAAGTTTCCAGAAGGAGCTCAGCTCTGCTTATCAAAAGATCCACGGAAGTGACAGCACAGCAGCTATATTTTGGCAGAAGTGCCATCCATTACACTGGGACTGACTCTTGTAAGTTCTCTCTGATGTACAGAATGGGGTTAAAACACAATGAAATTCAGAGTCATGTGATGGAAGTGATCTCTGCCTCCTCCAGAGAAGACCCTCCAGCCCCTTGAAATGCTATGCAGAAGGCCAGCTGACAGTGCAGAATAAGGTCTAGGGAATCCCTGAAAATTGGGCAGAGACATTTGCCATGAGCAAAGCCATTCATCCACAGAAAGCAGATCTGGAACCTGCTCCAGGGCTCTGGTCCTATACATGCACATAGTTGTCTGGAACTAAGCCCCACGGATTCCAGTGGGCCTGTCTGAGAAAACAGTCTTCCTGGATTTCTGTTCAGCCCCTCAGAAATGTATTTACCACTGAGAGTACACGTTTTGGCAAAATAAGTGACTCCTCTTACCTGATTTGCTTATACATAAGAAAAAACAAATTAGCAGTGCTATCATACAGAAGAGTTCAGAACCAACTTCTGGGCTGGAAGTTGTGGGCCTTTTCCTGTCTAACTAGGCATCGGATCATGCCACTGTAGTTTGCCCTGAGTGTTTGCGTGCGAAGCACCCTTGTTTGGAAGCAAGTCCTACCAACCAAAGTGGAATTTGCTTCTAAATGGAACATTCATCAGACCTGGCTGAAAGACAGAACACTACACTGAACAAACATTTCTCTCCGTGTTGTATTATTGATCAGTGATCTCATAGCTGTTTGCAAATTTTCATCCTCTTGCTTCACTCTTGTAAAATCAAGTATAACTTTTCGAAACACTACCGTTGAGAAAGGAGGAGGGTCGTCTCTTGGGAATATAGAAATGTCAAATTCTGGATTGTTCCCCTACAAACACACGAAGGGGTTTTTTTAAAAACAGTTGTCCAAAAATACATTCCAGCCCTGACTGCAAACACTACCTGTAGTTCTGGAATAGACAGCAGTTCTTCCCACACTTGTTCTATGTCTTGTGTACTCTCAGCATCAGCAGCTGTTAACTCTGGAAGGGTAGCCTGAAGGATGCACGGATCAAGGGGCTGCATCTGAGTAGAATCAACAAAGACTTGATTGGTTTCTGAAGGTGCTGCTTGCTGGAATTCAACAGAGGAGGCCTGCAATATAAGGAAAATCTCTTGTCAGCGATGCATGAAACCTGCTGGTTCTTACATCATGGCTAGCTTGGAAAGAAGTGCTTCCAAAACAGTCAATGCATGCAAAGGAGGCCTCGAGTACGAAGAAAGTTACTGTGGGCAATATCCTGGTGTTGCCAGCCCAACAGCAGCACTGAGCATGCCCAAGCTACTGCTTCTGAAATGGAGCAAATCCATCAAGCAGAAACTCCTCTGAGCGAGCCTATTCCAGAAACAGACTATTTCTTGTTGCACAAATGTTATTTCTTGTTGCACTACTCTGGTTGTTCCCACTAGTGCAACAGGTTGGCTAGTGCCCCATAAAAAAGACAATGGGGGTTTATTTTATAAGGCCCAGAGGGGCCTTAAAGCCATTAGATTTGCAATGCAGCCACTACTTGCCTCAGTATCATCTACAAATGAGAATGTTTCTGCCAGAATCTGCATACAGTCCTCAAACAGGTCATCTGCATCTTGCTTGGGAATGTGTACACTCTGTAAATGAGAGAGAAAAGTTCAGCAACTCTTTCCAGGAGTTAGAAAGGCTGCTAATTCAGATAACCAGAAATTATACCATCCTAATTTTCACCAATTTTAGAAAGATGTAGTTCACTGTGAACAAAAGTTTGTCTGTGTTTTTAGAATTTTTACCTGTGAATAATTAGAAGATATTCTAGTATTTTCTGATTCAATGGTCTGAGCAGGCCGGACTGGAACAAATTCACCTGTTTCTTCATCCAGCTGCAACTGAGCTAGAAAATTTTTTTCTTTCTCTTTCTGAAGTTGTTCTTGCCTCTCTCTTTCAAGTTTTTTCTGTTTCTCAAGCTCATAATCCTTCTTTCTTTGGCAAAAATCAAACACTTCACGGCTTGCCCCGAGATCGATATCCTGTCTCCAAAGAATGTCAATCAAGTTCATATCCTATGTGGGGGACAAAAAAAAAAAAAAAAATAAGACTATTTTCTAAATTCAAACATCACTTAAAACAGCTGCCAGCTTATCTAACCTGAGTCACATGTCTCCTGGCCAGTGACATTGTAAGATTCGCTGTTAAAATCAACATGCAGCTCTGGATGTGCTCTGTACCCTGCTGGTATGAAATTAATTTATTGACCTCAAAAATGTTACAACATGATACCGAGCAGCTAGTGATTAAGGAAAGCTTACTAGGGTTGCAGGTTCTGTGCACACTAATTGGTGAGTAATCCCATTGACATAGATAGGATTTTGCATGGCCATAATCCTAAACACATCTGCTAAAGAGAGTTACATTACACTTAATGCTTATGAGCAAGCATGAATAGGATCAGGTTGCTGAAGTTGTAAATATATATTATAGATTCCAAGCACTATACCAGCACTGCACCAATTAACACTAATACAGTTTTTTAAATGTGGTAATACAATTCTGTTAGAGACTCAGAACACTTTTAGTGAAGTATAAACATATTAGTAAATGTCACACACTTTTCTAACTCAGTTTAAGTTACAGCCATTAAGTTAGAATTATGGAGCAGCTAACTTTGGGATCTGATATTGTTAGTCAAAGTTTAAATAAATAAATTTCTGAAAAGTATTCACAGATTACCTCAGGACTGGCTGATAACTAATTTTAACTTGAAAACTTGTTTACTGTTCTGTGACACTTTGCTCAGTTCTAAATGAGAGTAAACACCATCATATGACCTAAAGTAGATCCACTGAACACTTTAGTTGTAGCTAGCAAGTACATTTCAAGTATTGGGTATAATCAAGAATTTGATTGGATTTTATTCATCAGACTGGATTTTTATTTTTCTCTAACCAATGAAACTGCTTCCGCTTTTCACTTCTTAGAGAACACTTTGTAAGTTTGTTGTAAAATTGAACAAGAGCAGCTTTTCCAAACTTTGGATAAATTGCCCTGTCATAAAAGTGAGCTACAACGTTATCTTTCCTTGCCTAGAATCAAAGGGGCATAGAAGTATAACAAGCCACTTTTTTTATAAAGAGCAAGTTGTTGTTGTTGTTATAACATTTCATTCAACCCAAAGGCCATGCTTTTGACATGTGGCAACTAAACTCACCTGGTGGTACAATCTGTATGCTTGGAATTAACAATAATTTCCCACTCTTAACTGGATTTGGTAACTCCACCAAACATAGTTGTTGCTTCTTGTCTCAGAATTTAAACTAATACATTAATTCTAGTGTTGTAGTACAAAACTATATGCAGTGACCCAAAGCATACCATCTACTTTTTAAAAGGATTTGAGCTACAATCCTGTACACCCTTACCTAGAAGTAAGTGCCACTGACAACAGTGGTACTTACTTCTGAGTAGACACATATAGGCTCGAATTGTTGATTTGCTATCAAGTATTAAATTGAATGACCCAAACTGGCAAGTCACCTATTGATGCCGACAATCCTAGATTAATTTTGTGCATGTATCAAAACAAGTAACTATTTGCATTTCTCTGATATTCACAAGTAAATGGTGACAAGAGGCAGGCACGGATCAGAAGAACACTGGTTTCCTCAGACATACATGCAGCATGCAGGTAGCCTCAGAAGGGCCTACTAAGACAGGATGCTTTTCTAATCCATTAGTCAGGCAGGCAGTTTGTAAGAGGCCTAATGAAATCATAATGAAAAACTGGGTTCGGTGGATTAAGACATGGGATGGGGAGGGGAGCTCAGAGCAGACATACATGAGCATGCCTACACGAGACCGACAACGTGAGCTTCTTGACTGGATCGAGATGTCCACCTTAACAGTTTAGAACTCTGCTTGTCAGTTTCAGTGCCAAAGTATGGCGGAGCTTCAGCTCTTCTAGTCCTGACAATGGTAAAAATCCTATTCAGATGGCTTCTGGCATTCAACAGAAGCATTTTACTTCCTTGATGTACACAAGATACATCGTTCACCCAATATCTTTCATTCAGGAGTGCCAACATCCTGCTTTTCTGGCTTGCCCATAAGCCTCTCGGTACTTCCAGGTGGATTCCGTTGGGACAAGAATGCCAGCCTAGACAACCAAAGAGCTGTTTTTTGCATGTACCTTGTTCATATTTATTTATTTCTAATTAAAGTATATTTAAACCCTCTTGAACAAGCTGCTGAATTTCAATGTAACAGGCAGCAAAGAAGGAGCTGAAACTGTTATGATGACTGCCCACAATAAGGGCTTGGTCCCTCCAGATTCATATGGTGAAATGAACTAATTAAGTCTGGCAGTAATTGAAGATACTGCAATACAGCAGGGCTTCATTAAGGGCCAGTAGTTTACCAGCTGCTCACCCTCTTCAGCTGATTGGAAATGGCTTCTTTTGTCTCTGAGCATTTTGCAACATGTTCTGGCTAAAGCGGCAGGATCTGGATTTTAGATTCCATCCCTCAATTACTCATTTTCAGGGTGCCATTACAACAGGCTTTGCTACTACATCTACCCAAGCGAGATTCCACACTTGAGTGTCTCGTCTTCATCCTCAGTGTGCTGGACCACTGAGCTTCAGTTCTGAACCACAATCCAAATTAACAGTCACAAAAAAAATGAAAGAATGTCAATCAAGAAGTAGCAGGGTTTAACAGGCATACCTACTGTGGCAGAAAATTATAAGCACCACATGGTTGGCACAAATATTATTCAGCCTGTCCAGTGTGGTGAAAGAAATAGCAAAGTCAAATATACAAAATGAGTTTTAAACCCTAAAGTCTCAATATCATGACCTAACAACTTTTTATGATTGACTGGAAGGTATATATGATAGCCTGCAGACCTGCAGACCATTTCATGGGGGGGTGGGGGGAAATGCTTCTTTCCCTTTGAAAAGTGGTTAATAAGTCAAATTCCAAGTAGATTTTCTACAAATATGAATTCCTTAGGAATTTTAAAACATTAACATTTGTTTCAGTTGCAAGTCCATATTAATGTCAAAGCGAAGACTGAACGTGTTGATAATAAATAGTACAAAACACATGCCACATGTCTCTCTTTTCAGGAAACCACTTACAATGTCCTTGAGAACAATTTACTGCTAATAAATGTGTAATGGCTTATTTATCATGTGACTTGTTCCAAAGAAGTCTTTTGTTCTCTTTTTCATTTCGCAAGTTCCCACATTATGTCAGAGGAAATAGCTGTATGGACAGATACAAGGAAGGGGAATGCCCAAGGAAAAGCTGTACAGAAACTGCAGAATGTGAGCAATTTGACCAAGAGAGTTTTTCACTGACATACGGTTCTCATAATTCAGGAACAGGCCCCATGCCGGACTCGCAACTGCCCAACCAACACTAGAAGTAAAAGTGTAAGTTAACTCAGGGTGCAACCCTGTTGCCCCCATCCTAGACAACCACCAAGCTTGCAGACTTACATCTTAATAAGAGGCCATCCTGGCTGTCTAAAGCAAGCTCTGGGAAGAGGGAGGAAAGGCAGCTGGGACAAAAGTAGGCCTCAAAATTGTAGGCCTGCTTTCTGCTCCCTCACACACTCCCTTCCCTCCCTGAGGCACACTTCCAGCCCTGTGAGGGGGAGGAGCGGGACTTGTCACCGAGATTGGAGGGCTCCGTGCTGGGCTCCAAAGGCCCTGTGAATGGTGGTTCTGGGAGGCCATGGGGTTCTGTCCTACCCTCATAATGTGTCATGTCTTAACTGCAGCCTCAGAAATGCTTAATTCTAATTTCTAATGTTTTCATCTTGCCCTTCTTCCAAGGAGTTGAGGGTGGTCCACATGTTGTATTTGCAGCAACCCTGTGAGGTATGCTTGGCCATAGAAAAATGACTAGCCAAGATATTTCGGTGAGTTTCATGACCAAGCTGGGATGTGAAGCAAAACCTTTTCCAAATTGTAGTCCAATATACTAACCATGATAACACTGGTGCTCCTTAATAATGTGTGCAGTCAGGGATGACATCAAGGTGTAGGTATGGCTGAACACCTACCAAAAATCCACAGCCCCCCACATCATCAGGGACTTCCTCCTCCACTTCACCAGTGCAACCTGCTTCTTCTCCATTCTCCTACTCTGATCCAGACAGGGTGATAGTGAGAAGAAAGGGCAGCAGATGCCACCACCTACTTGCCCCCTGGCTTTCCCTGCCTGTCCAGTAAGCACATGGTAGCCACAATGAGGAAGAGGATGAAGAACAAGAGTAGCTCATGGCCATGGTGGTAAGGAAGTAAAGCCAATCATGGAGTTGTCCCACTGAGGATGCCTTGCCCAGGGAACCTCCAAAACCTGGAGTGTTCTTAGATGCTTGCCTTCAAAAGCATATATATCAATGTGTCTAGGACAACTTTCACTAAGCCCCATCCGATATGGTAGAAAACACCAGTATTTACAAAGGCAAGAAGACCTAATTTGTCTTAGGTTTCAGCCCCAGAATCTGTTCTCAGCAACAGAGCTGTGTCCCAGAATTTGTGCAACAGCAACAAAAGGCTGGCTCCAAACTTGCGCTTCCATGGAAAGACAGGACCCATATCAGCAAAGGGTGCCTACTGGGAAATGGAGGAGCCAATTATCCAGGCAGCCCCCCTCATGCCACCTGCTGTAATATTTTAGATTGTCCCACTCCTATGCCGCAGTTAGAAGGGGAAAGGGTGCTGCAGAGGAGAGAAGGAGTGTGCAAAAGTAGTCTCCCCTTCTTCTGATACTGTGATTATCACATTAGTGGAACACTGCTCAGAGTAAATTCAGATCCAATGCAAAGAAAATCCCCCATGGCCCATAATGCGAACCCCCAGGGGATGGGCTGGATCATGCAGAGCCAGCTGTACTAACAAACCATGGATTCTTGCTCATGGACAACTTTCTGAGTTTGTGGTTGGGTTGTAAATTCTCTGTTGTTACATCAGAACCCAGAACCATGCATTCTCTCACCAGATTACAGTGCTGGAAGATGAGTGGTCTAAAATTTGGGCCACTCTTCATGTCAGTACTACAGTGCAGCAAAGGGATTTAGCATACAGAAAAAGGGCAGGTAAGGGAGGAGGAAAGCAAACCACCTGAGGACCATTTGTTTGTATGGGAACTCTGGAGAGGGCAACTAACCGAAGAGTAAATAAACCATGATCTAGCATTACATGTGAACAAGGTCATAGTGTGCCTTTGCCTCTGCACTGAAAAGGTAACTGTCCTCGCATGTTCAATAATTAAGGAACAGAGCTGCCTGGGCAAATGCAATGGCTTCCCAGCAGGCTTGGTGGGTGAACCCCTCGCTTTAGAAATTAAATGCTGACTGGCATTTGGTGTTTTACTCATTTACTGATATGCTTTTCCAGAGTCTGTTCCAAGCCACATTGCTAGCTTAGTCTGGACTTATAAAAGGCAGTTTTAATAAGATAAACATAAATGTTAAACAATTCACATTAAGCCGCCATCTGGACCCCAACGGAAAATTTCATGTTTTTAGATTTACATATCAGCATTTGCCATCTGGGTAGTCAGTTATACATTTTATGTGAAACTCTCTGCGTGCATTGTAAAGTTTGACTATTAACTCTTATTGCTCTTTAGCAAACATATTTGCATTAGGATAAACAAAGGAGTAAAGCCACAACCCCATATTTACAATTTTATATTAGGTGTATAACAAAAGCTTTCTGTGGTCCAAATGTTTTAAATCCCTGCCAGGAGGCTTTAAAAAATTAATTAATTATAGAGTAGACAATCTTTACAGGGAAGCAGGTAATAAAATTCAGGAAAGGGGAGAGAATAAGCTCCTTCAAACAGCTTGCCGCCAACCTTCTTGCTCACATGCTTACTATGCGGTGTGAAGTCCTGCCGGTGTGTCAGTGTCAGTAAACCAAGCCACCCTAACTGGGGAAGAAACTATTTCAAATCTCAAATAAAGAAGGTTCAAGCTCTGAAGGAAAGCATGGAGGGTCTTCTTGGGCTGAGTAGACTATTCCCTCAACATTAACTATTTGGACACTGACTCCAAGGTACAAAGCATAGGTACAGACACAGAGAAAAGGCACAGAGCCAAATCAGAAGACTTCCTCACTATTTTTAGCAAAAAGAAAACTGAGATCTAGAGGCATCAGACCGGGTGTGTGGTTCTGGTCATTCCCTGGATTTGGGTAGTCATTTTGCCTCAGTTCTTCAGCAAAATGGTGGCTCCTTTCCTTTAATTCTCTTCCTGTTCTTTCTCCTGTTGCTGACCGAGAGCCAACACAGTCCCAAGTTTCATGGCCACAGCCATTCGGAAATGGTGCAGACAAAAGTCTCCTGGATAAAGACAGCCCAGGCTGCCATCTCCCAACCTGAGACAGCGTGGCCACCTCTGCTTTGGGTTTTAGCCATGGCTGCTGCTGGCACACATCAACCCCAAAAGAATTTTCAACCCAGCCTGTGGACTGAAAAATGTTCCTGAGCCCTGCCATACAAACTTCCTTGGGAGTCAGGCCCATTGGCTACATTCTGTATTACTAAACCTATCAAAGCCTTCCCCTTCATAATGGAGTAGTATAGAACCATACTTAGGCAGCTGCACTAGCCTTTGACAAGTTGCAATAGGAGAATCCAAAAGAATCAACATGAACTACCAGGTTTGCTTGACTGAGGATTAGCACAGTCTGGAAGTGCCCACAGAAGGGGAAAAGACTGTCTGCAAACCTTCCCATGCAGTCCTGGATTGGATGGGCTGCAACTCAGTGGCAGAGAACTTGCTTGGTACTTGGAAGGCCCCAGGTTCAATCCCCAGCTACTCCAGTAGGGCTAGAAAGGAATCCTGTCCAAAACCCTGTTGCTGGCAGTGTTGGTAACTAGATGGACCTAAGTAAAAGGCAACTTCCTAGATTGCTAGTCCTGCATCAGTTAGGAATAAAAGCTCAGATATGCAAAAATGAAAAAGCAGAGCCACCAGCAGTAACTTTGTATTTTAATAAATATCCTCTTACTCTTCTGTTCTATTTATCACAACAGGCCTACAGCTGTTAGCTTCACCCCAGTTATATCATATTCCTTAAGTGGTTTTTAGCTCACAATAATCAATACATCTCATCACAAATGAGATGCTTATTTTCTCTTAAGAAGGTTATGCATCTTTGCCACCACATAAGGATTATCCAACAGCCTTGAGTGCATCAGTAAAAAAAGAAATGTAGATGCATGCTCCAAGAATTTTATCTCAAATCTGTTCTGAGAATTTGGAGAGGGTGGGGGGAAGGTTATAACTAGACGGCATAATTTTCATCTGGTTCGAGTGCTTCCATAAAACATTTAAGAAAGTAAGATCTTTTCCCACTAAAAAACAGCTTTTAGAAGTTTCAAGGTTGTTTTTATTGTACCAGGCTTACCTCTTCTGCAAACAGTTATTAATCAATTTAGAATGAAAAGTCTAAAAACATGAACACTTTATCATGACAATAAATTTTCTACCCAATACCTGAGATCTTTCCAAGCTCCTGTTTATCAAAATGCAGGACTCCATTCTTTACTCCAGTGAAGAAATGCAACATTTCATGAGAGTAGTTCAGTTCTATCACAGCAAAGACTTAATACAAGTTGCCACGCACAGCAGACTTGTGCAGAAAGCATTCTGCTCCCTGCCCCCAGATGTTATTGCTGCCGTCAGCAACACAGAAAGGGCAAGTCATCTTTCCGTTTTCCAGTCCTACTTGCTGGCGCTGGCACTGCCACTGAAAGACTTTGGCCTGGCAAGAGCTAATAGAGGGGCCAAATCTCCCAAATGTACATGAAGAAGCATCTTGGATATGACTTCATGGCATTGCTCCATCAGCAGAGGAGAAATCATAGGTGGAATGGATCTCCCCTTCCTGCCACGACTCTCCAGATATTTGGGGGACACTACAGAGCAGATCTGGGGGAGCTGCAGGATGGAGGGCAGACAGAAAAGACCCATCACATGAGTGGGAGTCCTGTTGCTTGAGTGGAGTTACTCTATTGTGACACTGGATCCAAGACTGTTTGCTACGGTTTTGCACTGAATTGTCCTGTTTCATGCAAAGATAATTTTGTTAACAACTTTGAGTGTGCCAACAGAATAGCGAGATATAAATTCAGCAAATACATACATACAACTCATGCATGCATAGTGAACTTGTCAGCTCTGGTCTTAGTGCTCTCAGCGTGAGATTAGTTTATGATTTAGAAGTCGTAAATTACATCATCTGTAACTTAGGTTGATTTCATACTTTTCTATTGCTACCATCAATAAACAAGAAAAGATAGCATACCATCAGGATTTGAAATACTTTGAATATGTTCGTAGCACACTGAACTTCTGCTGTCATCCCACAGGTACAAATGCATTGGAATCACATCCCATTTCAAAAATTGCATTTGGATCTAACATACTGGCATTCAACAAAGTTTTCAAAATAAAGAGCCCATGTAATGATAATTTCCAGTCATTAAGTCCAGAATATAGTAAGCCTATCAGAGGACCAAAAGTGCAAATAGTTGTTGAAAGTAATTTAAAATAAGAGATGTGTTGTACATTATATTTGTTGATACTCTGAATTTGAATACATAGTGTTAGATACAGACTTAGTCATGCCTAGGGCAGATGCAATGAAAGAGGCTTCACGGATTAACTTCACGGATTAAGTCTCACTGATCAATATCCAGCAATGCCACTCCACTTACGGCTTGATATACCATTCTATAAGTGACTTGGAGCAGCACTGCATGCCTGGCTTCCCTCGAAGATCAGTTCTGTTACTTAAGGTAGCTGGACCTGACAAGCATACATGGAGTGACAGTGTTGGATGCTGTCTAATGGGGCTTCCCTTCCCCAAATCAGACCTCTAAGGGCTCTGCTAGTAGAAGGTGTTCCTGCCCAATCTGCTGGGATCCTTCCGGCACCAACACAACCCCCATTTAGCAGGGTCCTTGATCCTAGGTGTAGTGCTTTCAGGAAGTTGGTCAAACTCCCACGCAGAGGACAGGATAGTCCACTTCCACCAATTCAATTGCTTGCGCCTAAATCTTGATTCAACCCCTGATCCTTTATTCTGGGTACTATCCCTCCATTCTCTAAAGATGCAATTACTAGAATGATATAACATCATTTTAAGAAATGGTTGCAGGAAGCCCATTTATAAGCCTAGAACAGGAGAAGAACTTTAGGTGTTTGTTGGTACTTTAACCTGTGTCTAAAAAAATATTTAGACTGTCCTAAATTGGTCTGTCCAGGGTACGGACAGTCATACATATGGGGTTTTATGCCAACTGCATTTGGATATCATGTTAAACCATGCTTTATGCCCCACTAACTCTGACTTGCTTGTCGCTATATTAGGACATTCTGCTAAACCACAGTTTACAATGACGTGAAAGGGCCTAGGCAAGTCTCCAGCTAGTGCAATCCTGTTCCCCTTTCCTCTTGCAGTTCAGCAACAACAAGTGAAGAGACTTTTGCTTTAACATAGCTTGTTGTATGGCCTGAACTGACCAACTGTGCTAAATGCAGAACAAGCCAAGTTGAAATGATGTTTTCAGCTTCTGTGAAGTATTAATTATGGACTTTTTTGTTCAGTGATGCCCTTCATGAATGCCTCAGGTTAGCCTCTTCCTGGTTTATGAAATTATTGTCTTATCCAAATCAAGAAAATCCCAGAATTCTATCAGGCCTCGAGCACAGATTGTAGGTAAGCACTATCTTCAGGATTTTTTTAAAGCAAGCCTTACTAGACTCAGTTCCAACAAAACCAAACCACTAGACCAGCATGATAATACCCATCATGTATAATCTTAGTTCCCCTTTGGTACTTATGGGTAACATAGCCAATGCATTCATCCATTGCAAATCCACAATTCTAACCTGACAATTAAATTACTATTAAAATTGTTGAACTTTATCCTGTAAATGTCTTGGGGATTAAAAAGAAAAATGAAAAGTGGCAAGGAAAATATCCGAAATATTAAAAGTTAGAAAGGATAATTCTATGTTGTTCCTCATTTTTAGAAGCTGACAATAATCTGACATTATTACTGGGTGAGACAAGTCCTGCATGTTCAGTTTAGCTTTGGTTCTCGCTTACAACCAGCCATGTCCTTGATGCTCTCCTTAAAAGAGCAAAAACCTGAAAAACAAGTGTGACTAGAGGAAATTGTGGTTACTCCAAGGCAGCAATGGTGCTTTCATATCTTCTTCAACCCTTTAAAATTCTTATCTGTCTATAACCACACACACTGGACGGGCCCAGGCAGCAGCTTCTCATAAGCTAATTTAGGATACAATCCTATGCACGTTTAGACAGAGAAAGTTCTACAGCTCCCTGCACCCTTCCAGCCAACCATGCTGAGAACTGTGTGGCTTTTTCTGCCTAAGCATGCACAGGATTGCATCTTTTGTGTATAACAAGAGTTGCAATAAAAATAACTCCAAGACCTATCAAAGTGCACAGGGTGGACTTTTTTTTTTTTTTTTGCCAGAGTCCTTTTTTATTTTTTGGGCAGGGCTGCCCCATGGATTCCGCTAAATCCAAATGTCTCATTTGAACTAACAGCAAACATTTGCACAAAATGGAAACACTTCTTGTCTAGCTCAAGCCTACTGAATCAACCTTCCCAGTGCTGTGCAAATGCTCACTGCAGTTAAAGCAGGAACAAAGGACAGTGTGTTTGGGCTGGTGCCTCAATCTACTGAAAAGAATGAGGGAGGCCGTTCTAGTCAAGAGAAGTTCCCATCCGAGATCCTAGGAATAGAAGCATATAGGGCAACAACTGGATTCCAGGTTCATAAATTGAGATAATGGAACTCAGCTTTCCTTTTTTAAAAAATCCATTAAAAAACAATTTTAAACTTGTACACAATATTTATTAAAAGCAGGTTTCATCCTGCGATCTGTGTACTTTTCTCCTGTCAGACTTTGTTTCTTTTAAGGAAAACTGTGAAATAAATATTAAAACACAGGGGGAAATTATTAAAAGAGCTCCATTTTTTAAAAAAAGTTTTCAGTATTTTGACTGATCAATCTACGACTGCAATAAAATATTACTTAGAATTTCTGAATAAATTTCTGCACAAGAAATTAAAATAACTGGAGGAAACAAGCAAAAATGTATCTTTTAATTTATTTAACTACATGATTCATATACCACACTGTATCTAAGAAGATTTAAATGTTTAAAGTCAGATTAGGTAAATAAAACTGGTAAATCAGGGAAGGCTGATTTAAATTAAAATGTTCAATAGGCACAGAAACCACAACAACATTGCCATCCTCCTGCAGCCAAGAGGTAAAGAGTAAGCTAATACCTTGAAGACTCTTCTCTGGATTCTGGCAAGCTTTTCAGCAGGCCATGCAGACTCACCTGGAGCCACCAGGACATGGCTTCACAGCAAATAAAAACTAGGCAGCCTCAAGGTACTCTATTTTTTCCCTACTCATCTGACAGTATGGAAGATTATCTGGCTAGGCCTCTAAAATACCTCTATCTCAGAATACACATGAAACACAGCACCACGCCTTTCAAAGATCTGTAATATTTGCACAAATGTGAGCTCAAAATTTGGATTTTTTCTGATTATGTGGCCCAAATGCTGAGAGCTAGGACTAATTCTCATACGTTTTTTTAATCGAATGAAATGGGCTCTGAGTCACAAAGCATCTGCTAATATGCTTGTCATCAAGGTGCAACAAGGAGCATTCCCCTTGTTGTACCTTGTTGCATAGCTTCCCCTCTAGAAATCTGGAGTATTTTACACTTACTTAGAATTGTGGAGTTTGATGATCCCCCAGAGATAATTTTGTCCAACACCCTACTCAGTGCAGGCTCCATACGCAGGGTGTTGCAACACCATTCCTAACAGACCATCCAGCTTCTGCTGAAATGCTTCCAGTGACAAGAGAACCCACCACCTCCCAATCCAATCTATTCCACCACTGATCAGCTTTCACACTTGGGAAATTTCTCCGGGCCTGCTTTAAGGGGCTTACGGCCAGGGCCAGAGTATCTGATAGAACGCCTTCTCCCATATATACCTTCCCAACCCTTTAAGGTCAACGGCAGAGGTTCTCCTTCAGGAGCTGTCCCTCTGGGAAAGGGAGGGCTTTCTCTGCTGTGGTGCCCCCATTATGGAACCAGCTCCCCAGAGAGGTGTGCCTGGCACTGACACTCTACTTTTCGGCACCAGACTATTTCTTTGTCCATGTTTTAATGGCTACAATGGTTTACTTTTATATTTTAGAGTACGGTGACTGTTGTAGAATAATTACTTTTATGATTAAGGTATTTTGTTATTTTTATTTATTTTTGAGGTATTGATTTAATTTTGTTTTTGTAGTATTTAAGAATTTAATCATTTGAATTTAATTATTTTTATTTTATTTTATTGTGATGTCAAGCAGAGTTATGTGCGGCCACTGTTAATATGAGGACAAAAGGTGGGTAGGTTTGCAGCCAAGAGATTTTTAGACTTTAAAAAGGCCCTCTGTAATTATGTTTAATGTTTTATTGTTGTAATTGTTATATGGTGCAATAATGAATATCAATTTTAATAACGTTTTCTTGTAAATTGTTCTGGGAGCCATGTATAGCTGTTGAGCAGTATATAAAAGCAATAATAAATAAAATAAAACGCGGACAGGCTAACAAGTTCTGATATGGCTACTAGCAGAGTAAGACAGTCATGCTTTCTAGTGCTTCTTCATGGCTTTATCCTATGTAAAGTTGGGCACACCTTTGACCATCGACTTCAGTGTACACTTGGGCAGATCCAGCTTGGTAAGACTAGATTGAAATGTGCATTTCAGTCTAGTCTTTCAGTCCACTCCAAAGCAAACTCCGGTGCGGTCAAGATGATGTATTCTCAGGTGCCTACAGGAGGGGTGGGCAACCTTTTGAACTTGTGGGCACGCTCAGAAATGTAAGCAACCCTGCCAGGCAAAACCATGAACTGGCAGCACTGTGTGGGCATCGCTTGTTAAAGAGGATAAGTTCTCTGCACAGAGACATTCATGGGAAACGGAGACGGCAGCAGCGACAGGCTCCCAGTGAAGCAATCCCAGCTGTCAGTAAGAAAATAAAAGCAAATTTAAAAATAAAAATTGAGAGTAGCAGCATGTCTTGGTGGGCACCAAGGAAAATGTCTGGGAACTCACTGGTGCCTGTGTGTATCGTGTCGCCAACTCCACATACTGCCTTGCAAGCATTATACCTATTACTGTATTTTTGTTTTAACAGAGTGTGGACAAGCTACCAATAGATTTGGGAGGAAAAGGGGCCAGATAACTGTTACTAGTAAGGGTGGAGGACAAGGACATACGGGCCAAGCTCAGTCAGAACTCAGAAAGGAGTAAGCTGCATTGCGTGTTGTGCAGCCCTACTTTTGGATTCTGGCAATCTTTTTAGCATGTTTTCAAACTTGATTTAGAGTTTGTTTTAAAATGAGATGGTATAATCTGGCTCTGCGTACTAGAGGATTAAACTGCACGCTAAATACCTCAGAACTCTGAACAGCCGGGGTGAAATATTAGACCATGATGTGTGTTTATATCTTTTGTACAAGCCAATTTTTTTATCTCATTAAAACAAACATGCAGCGAAGCTATTAAGTTGAGCAATTCTGATTTTCTAGCCATTAGGGCCACAAAATCAGGTCTTCCAGGTTCCAAAAGCAGGGTTTTTTGCATGTACACACACAACTCTTGCCTGCCCCTTCTCTGTAATAAAATTGGTCAGTTGCATAAGCAGAAAAATTTCCAGAGACTGTTCATCTTGTTACACTTTTTAGCACTTCTAACCAACGTTTACACTTCTTGGTATACTTGTCTGTGCCGAGTCTGTATTTTCTTTCCCCCAGAGCAGGTTTTATTGAAAAAATGAAAAATAATTAGAATTCAGTCATTCCAAGTTTCCTAAGTGTGCTCTAAACTAAAGAAATGAGTTGCTTTGGAAAGGAATGTGCTAACTGGGGCCAAAACAAAGTTTAACTAGGTTGTTAATCTGTGGTCTACTTTTTCATTTTGGCTGAAATTCAAAACACTCCTACAGTAGATTAATGTTTAATCTGTGCCAACTGATTTCTGCCCAGAACTGTGCACCATTAAAGGCCTACCAATACATTGCATGCATATGCTGTGATAACCCATTTTCTTTAAGACAAGGACAGATTCTGAACAGAGAGAGGCAGAGAGTTGCTTAACCCTTCCCTTACCCGCTGCTTATTCCCCTGGGGCAGTTAACAAGGCCATGCTGTAACACTCAGTCCAGCAGCACAACATTCCCATAGAAGGAACAAGGAAGGAGGCGATCTTCATGGATCATGTCCTCCGGCTGCAGCCCCCCTCTGGAGGGTTAGGGGGATCTTCCTGAAAAGCAGGGGGGATGATGCTGGAAGCCACATGGGCATAAGGGCATTGGTTAAGGCTGCCTCCCCTCCACCTTTCTACTGGTGGAAGGAGCCTAAGGGTCTGCTAGCAGGCTAAGCAAGAGACACAGACTGCAATTATCTATGCTATGGTGAGATGTAGAAATAATTGTCACAATTTTAGAAGAAATAGTGTATTTGCATATATTTGCATATACAAATTTTATGCAAATAGGCACCTCTTCCACAAGTGGCCACTGGCTGCTGTTGGAAATGGCTCCTGCCTCTGCCTGGTCTCCTCTCTTCCAAGAACTCCCCATCTGGTTCTAAGTCGTCCCTTATCTAGGTCAGTTTTTCCCAACCTGGTTCCCTCTGCTATTTTGAGCTTCGGCTTCCATATGGCCAAGTAAGGAATGCTAGGAAATATACTCTAAAACATCTGGGGGCTCCAAGTTGGAGAATGGTAGCCAAAGTGATTGCAGGTGTCAGGTTGAAATGCTTATACTAAACAGAAAGCACAAGTTTTGCCATTAGCTCTAAGTGGAATATGCCCCCAATAACAGATGGCTACCAACTGAACTAGCAATATTTCAGATTATTTGCTATTATTTGAAACATAACTTTTAGATAAACAAAAAAAAAAACAATTTTGGAAGGTATGCAGTGTTTTGATTTAAATAATGGAATAATTTTAATTTCCTCTTTTCTGCTTTCTTCTCATAGCACAATATATTGATAGCATGATATATATTCTGACAGCACAAAGCAGCTCCATATTCTCGTGTCTAGAAAGAACTTCATATTGAAAGCATTACTTTACAATCACACTGCTGTAAGATGCAAAAATACTAAAGACCAATCTTTAAACACAGGAGTGATTCTAATTACAGGTTATAACCTCTAATTCCTTAACCTTGGTAATAAGTCTATCCTGACTTCTAGAACCGTATTCTGTAATCTAAAAGCAAAGTTGCTGCAGGGAGAAAAAGAACTGATTGCACAACTTCTTTCTGGCATTCAGTTCACCAAAGTTTGCACGCGAAGAACAAAAAAGGGCCGTTTTAGGGAAGCTATGACTGACAACTGCCACCTTTAAGTCTAAAATTTGATGGTGTGCCCAATTTTCTACACAATTAAGTAGCAGTGTGCTATGAACACCTGTGCCATTGTTCACATGTCAATCTTTTCAAATAATAAGAAAGGTGCACATAAACTTTTCAAATATATTCAAGAATTTACTCAGCCAGAAAAGTGGAAGCTGTAGCAGTCAAATCTTTCTGAGGTATCCTGGAAGCAAGCTCCATTAAAAAAAACAACACTGTAAGATCTTTTTGCACCAGGCACTGCCTGATCTAATATAGACCATGTAACATCTCCTCCATTCCATCTTACACTGCAGTTCTACGTCAATTAAAAAGATGCCTCCAATTAATCAGGGGAAAAGACTCTGTTTTAACAAAATATATGGCTTTCAATACAGGTGCTGATTAATAATTTTGAAAAGACTTTGGAGGGGCATCATCTTAAAAAATGAAGGAATGCCTCTTGTATGATGACACGTGTGCCTCATCTAAAAATAAAGTGTGCTTCCTGCTTCAAAAAGCGGTATTTTACCCATATGCCAATTCAATCAATTGATTATTCAGTCAAAACGAACAGATTAAATCCAGTGCCATGCAAGCAGAAATCTGCTTGTGCAACAAGACTTTCTCCCTCTCTCCTCCGTTTGCTGCCGTCTGTGCTGCCCAAAACTCTGCTCTGGAGAAGGTCACGGGGAGGAAACCATCCCCTCCCAGTCTCACTGACACCAAAAAATTCAACCCAATGTGATTATCTACTTACAATTTCTCCAATCAGGTTGCAGCCCTTGTTGCTGCTACTTCAGTGTTTCAGACTGAGCAGAGATTGAAATGCTGACTTGCCCAAAGCCACCACATGATACCAAAATCTCAGAGGTAACTCCTGGTGCTGAAGGACTTTCTATTATTATGGCTATGGGGAATTGCCACTGGTCCCTCTGCTCCACAAGGTTTGCCATTTTCATTTAGACCAGCTACACCAAAACCACAAATCCTAGGTCTTCTATCTAACTGGAAGACCACCAAGACAACACTGTGGCACCAGCCAAAGATCACACTATATGAGGTTATACTTGGTGTCACAGTTGACCAACCTCATCCCATGTTCAACAGCCCTTTTCCCACTGCCTGTGGCAACTGTTTCCTGGCTACTTGGCCATGGTGAACAGAATGTAGGATGATGAGACAGAAAGAACATGGCTGTTGTACCTTAAACACGGGTACAAAAGTGGTATTTTTAAGCAGGTAAAACATCCTTTGCCCTGTTTCTCTCCTCTGTACAACAGCTGCAGAAACAAGAATGGTGTCATCCTTTGCATCCGATCACCTTTGTGCATGCTTCAGCAGGTATCTTTCATGTGACTGAAGCAGTGGCATGCAAAATTATAAGGACAGGAAGGATGCCACAGTAAAATTTATTGATTGATTGATTGATTGATTGATTAAAACATTTCTATGCCGCCCCATTCGCCGAAGCCTCGGGGCGGCTCACAACATAAAATTAAAATATAACACATACAACAAATTAACAATATAAAATAATTCGCCCTGGCCAGATAAAATAAGCAAATAATATTAACAATTAAAATGACGTTTAAATAAAAAGGTCTTCGCCTGGCGCCGAAAAACAAATAATGACGGCACCAGGCGGACCTCTCTGGGGAGCGCATTCCATAGATTGGGCGCCACCACAGAGAAAGCCCTCCTCCGAGTACCTACCCTCCTAATTTCTTTCACGGAGGGGGGCTTTCTCTGCGGTGGCGC
>NW_025335548.1:1666967-1680687 GCF_004798865.1 Varanus komodoensis
ATAAAAAGGTCTTCGCCTGGCGCCGAAAAACAAATAATGACGGCACCAGGCGGACCTCTCTGGGGAGCGCATTCCATAGATTGGGCGCCACCACAGAGAAAGCCCTCCTCCGAGTACCTACCCTCCTAATTTCTTTCACGGAGGGTTCCCAGAGAAGGGCCTCTCCCGCAGATCTCAAGGGGTGGGCGGGCGGGCAGGCGTATATGGATGTAAGCGCTCCTTCAGGTAAATCAGTCAGAGCAGCTGTTTGCCTGGAACAGCCACCACAAGTACAATTTCAAAAGCAACAGCCACAAGCCAGGAATCATGTTCATTAGCCCTTAAAGAGTCACCTCCTTGCCACAGGCCTGCTTCTCAGCATTCCACTACCGTAAGGGAATTACCACTTTGTAAACCTTACGGTATCTACATGCTAGTTACACAATGGCCATTCTTCCACCCTGTATACAGTACTGAATTTCAATTAAGCATAAAGATATTAGACTATTATATTAACTTCGGCCAAGTAGCCCTATTTCATGAGAAGTCAAGAAATGCAAGCCAATGTCCTTTGTTCACCCTGTTTGCCGTATAGCAAATGAAAACGTCAACCTTTGTACTTGTAGATTAAGTAGATAATTAACAGTACAATAAAATTATATGTACATAGAGCCAAGCCCTGAGAGACCAAAATGGGGAGTGAGATTATGAAAGAGTTGTTAGGAGATGCCAAGGTAATTTTATTATGCTTTGTGTTTCACACCCAACTGTTTGTAGCATAAGTCTGTGGTACACCAAGAATTTGTTTTTCCAGGGCTCAAAGTTACTGCTGCTTGGGTCCAGGAAAACCACAGTAAAGCTCTGTTTCTTACCTTGTCACTATCAGTAGGAATGCTGTAAGAAAATAGGTGCCCAAGAAGATATTTTCCCTCCCTTTCCTGTTTGTAAAAACACAAACAGAATTGAGGAACAACACTACAAGGAACCTGGCTGTTATCTTCCACAGTACCTAAAACTAGGAGGCAGCTGTTCAATTTATAGGAAACACATTCAAGTTTTCAGTGTCTTAAAGATAGTTTTCATCTCCAAACCTGTTGAGACTTCACCAATAATAACACACAAAATGTGTGTGTTTGTGTTTGTGTTTGTGTTTGTGTTTGTGTTTGTGTTTGTTTGTGTTTGTGTGTGTGTGTGTGTGTGTGAGAGAGAGAGAGAGAGAGAGAGCGCGCACGCGCGCGCGCGCGCGCGCGCAAACACCCAGGGAGATATGCAAAGCAACATCTTGACTCTGCTTTTATTAAGGTTCTTTGAATGTGTTTTAGTCCCCCCTAAGGATCCATGAGGGTGTTTTTTGTGTGTGTGGCATTTGGCAAAATGCATAAAACAGCCCTTTTGGTGTGTATATTTAGTGAAATTAGGTGGGAAGAAAACCAGAAGAGGTCCTTCTGAGCAGTGGCAGCACATTTTTGGAACACCCTCATCCAATGCAGGTAATCACCTGTTTGAATGTCAGACTAAAGTGTGAAGGGTGACATGGGTCCCAACCCCAGTGTCCCTGCCTGATACATTAGACCTCTGAGCATTGAGCATGAAGGTCTGAAAAGGCTTGATGTGTTCAGCTGATTGCACTTACAGAGTTTCCACAAGTGGAAACCCTGATAAGGTAAGGGTCACAATTTTGAGAATTCGATAAACAAATTCAGCTGATTTTTCTTAAATAGTCCTCTTCAGGCTTTTGCACTCTACATGACAGCCTAACCAGATAGCAGACAGCTGGGGAGGGTGGGCTTACAAGTGAGCCTGCAACCCAGCTTGGGACAGCAATACTGACAGAGCACCACTCTCAACTACAACCTACACAGAGCCTACGTTCAACATCTGAGGCCTTCCTCCAAAGGCTGCCCCCAAGGGAGGTTCAGCTGGGAGCAACAAGGAAGAAGGCCTTCTCTATGGCAGCCCCTTAATCATGACAGAATCTCCCACTGAGGCCTGCCTGGTGTCAATTCGGCCATCCTTTCAGTGCCAACCCTAAGCTCTTTAACAGCTCTAAATAGTACATGGACGCAGGGAGTTATGCCAGTTGCTTTAACAAGCATGGTTTTATAAACATGTCCTAGCTGTTTAAAATGTGAGTTTAAATCTCTACTTTAAATTTAATCATATTTATGGCATTATCTTACATTGTATTTTATGTTTATGAATTTTACATTGCCCAGTGAGCTTCAGCTTTCGTACTTCAGCTTCATATGCAAGTGGGCAAATGCCAGCATAGGGTATATATCTTATCTGTTGAACCCTTTTCAGTCAGAGGGCCAATTCCATGTCAAAGAAGCTCTTGCAACAACATTCCAGCAATGGGGTCCAGAGGTGAAGTCACAGTGGTTGGGGCTAAATTGCCCTAAATACCATATATTTTAGGCTAAAGCTCTTGCTGCCAGTAGCTACGACTTAGGAAAGGCATTTCAACCTTTCAGAATGAGGAAAAAACTGCACAGAAGCTGGGAAATCACAAAATGGCTAGAGACTGGGTGAGGGAGGATTAAGCAGGAAATGGCTGTGGCCATCTGGCAAATCCCAGGTAGCTAGACTTGGCTCCCAGAGGTCCTCATGTTCTATGCCTCTGCTGTATTCCTTTCATCAAAGATTAAGACTTTTTTTTATTATCCAAGGCATGCAGTGTCTGCTTTTATTCTAACTTTCATACTAGTAGATCCAAACATCCTATGAGCAGAAACTTCATTCATAGGAAACACCCAGTTGAGGAAACTTTTTTTTTTTAAGTTCGTCCTTTTCCCTGCCTTCCTGAAAAGCTGTTCCAGAGGGCTGGGAGACTGCCTAGAACAATGTGAAAGGTAGAAGAATTTGGCAAAGGTTGCCTCCTATCCTCCTATGCCACCTCTGGATCTGGGTCACTTCTTCAAATGGAATGAGACCTTCCTGTTCACAGAAGGGTAAATTTGGATCCAACCTGTTCAATTCTTATCTGTTTAAGTATGCTGGGTTTAGATTAAGGGTGCAATCCTATCTGGTATTCAAAGGATGCACTGAGCATTTTTTCTAATTAGACTACATTTTCTAAATACATATTGTTTGTTTTCCTGTCACTTTTCATAATAGTGCTGATACTCGCTAAAAACTATTATGAATATTTTCTTAAAGAAGTAGCCCAGTAATATATTAAATATTTTAAATAAATGTCCATGCTGTGTGCTTATGGTTATTTCTTGTAATAGCTTTAGTAATCAGATGAAAGCTGCAGACCTGTTACCCCTCAAGACCTGTTAATCCTATAGAACATAAAGGAAATTGTTAAACCAAAATGCTACTCAACACTCCTTTTCGGCATATCTTAAGTCTAAACATCACAAAAAACTACACAGAAACACATGCCTTGGTCGTTTGTGCACACAGGGTCAAGTACCAAGCCTACAGAAGACCCAGATCTTGACATGGGAAAACAAATAAAACTATCCTAATCTTTCAAGTGGACATCTCTGTATCAGGCATCTCCTTTGTGACCCATCTAGTAACAGCAAAATAACTCTTACACTGCACTTCCTAAACGACCATTTATACCGTCTTCCCTCTGCAAAGAAATAATCTCGGGGACTCTTGCAACCAAAGAGGGGGTGGGGGGCGATAAATCTAAATAAAGAGACGTATAACTGGATGGTTACACCATCAGCATTCACATGCAATAGCCCACTTTACCATGTGCGACTAAACCGGCCATGGAGATCATATAACGCATGAAGCGGGCCATAATACTTCATTTTCCTTTCCTACTTCCTTGGAGCGCTTTCAGATTAAATATAGCCCAAAGCATTCAGCCCAACCCCCCTCCCCAACCCCAAGGTTAAGAAGAGTAAGATATGAAGATTTTTTTGCAACCACGCTGCCGCCTCGCTCCCCAATCCCCAATCTTGTGTGGCGGAGACTCTAGCAGGAGAAAAGAGGGGGCAGAGCCCGACCCACACTTAGAGGCGCCCCCTGTCTTCGCAAGTCTCGTTGACAGCCGAGCACTTGAGGAAGATTTAGCAAAGCAAGCAGGTTAAATTGAGCCGTTGGGGCAGCTGTCAGTCGAGGGCTCGTCCGTCCCCGCAGCGCAGCCCATTGCTCCCGCTCGCAAGCGGCCCCAGCCCTCCCCCCGCAGCCACGGCGGGCAGCGCCGCGCCGCGCCGGCAGTGAGTCAGCGTGCGCGAATGTGATTGTTGCGTCACGGGCGGCGGGGCGGCGCTCGGCGGAGAGAGGCGGAGAGGGGCAGGGAGCCCCGCAGCGGGCGGTGGGCGGAGCCTCTCCCGTCTCCCCTCCTCCTCCCGAGCCAAGTCGGGGAAGATAAGTGAACTCGCCAGGAGGCCTCGCGCTAGCCGGCCCCTCCCACGCCCCCTGGGACCGGCGCTGAGTAACGGGACGGCGGCAGCCTCCCCTTCCTCCTCCCCGGGGACCCGCTCCTTGCTCAGTCCCGCGCCCTCGCAGGCGGGCGTAGCGCGTCTCACCTGTGGCATTTCGACCTCCATGGTGAAAGAGTCACGAGCAGGGCAGCCGCACTAGCGACGCGGGCTCTTCGCGAGACAGCGCTCGCACTCGCCGGACTAAGAGATTCCGCCCCACCGAGGCGCCGCCACTGAAGCTCCAGAAGCGACGCCGCCCGCCCGCCCGCCTGCCTTGCTGGGCTTCGCCGAGCCGCTGTCCCCGGCCCCCTCTGCTCTCCCTACGTCGTACCCTGCCGGGAAACTACCAGCCGCCTGCCCTGCCCTGCCCCGCCTCTCCCCGCCTTCTCCCGAGCCACTCGCTGGCCTCGGGAGAAGGAGGAGGCGGAGGGACGGCCCCTTCTCTTCCGCACAACGGAGCCAGCCAGCCAGCCGGCGGGCTTGGGAGGAGGGCGATCAAGCGGCGGTGGTCAGAGACGCCCGGCGAACGGGGAGAGAGACGCGGCGGCACGCGCGCCAGCGCTGGAAGGGGCCCGATCCTCCTCCCGCCTCACTGTGCCCGACTCAGCGTGATCGCGAGTGGAGCAGCGGTAGCCGCTCGTCGCGCTGCAATCGCTCGGGCGAGCAAGCTGAGGAGGTGGCTACAAAAAGCACCTGCCACTGCCTTCCCCCCCCCCCCCCCCCGCTGGTCAGCGAGTGGCTGTGGTTGGCCTAGTAGTCCCAGTTATTGCACCTATGCCACCAGAGCGAAGGCTAAGCGGATGGAGGAGAGAGCAGCGGCTGCTCCTGCTCCTTGTCGGGCAAGGGGGGACGGCTGGTGGCCCTTCTGAAGGCTGGCCTACAACTCCCATGAGCCCTCGGCAGTGGCTGTGCCGCTGAGCAGGGCTGATGACAGTTGCAGGCCAAAGCATCTGCAAGGCCCCCGGTTGCAAGGCAACCGGAGGCAAAGCAGCTGCTGCCACGCACTCCCGTTCACATGCTGCATTTCGTGCGGAAAACGGGAATGAGTCGCAGCACCACTCAAGAGCAGATGAGTTGAGTGAAGGAGCCAGCAGCTGCTCCTTACAGTCAACTTCTCTTGGTCGCTCATTCTAATACAGACTTTCCCAATTCAGCACTCCTGAATTACTGTCGGTCCCAATCAGGATTGCCAATGCTCTGGGTTGGTAAAAATGGTAGTGCAAAATAGCTGGAGGGCACCAGGTTAGGTAAGATGGTCTTCGTGTAACAAATACGCTGCTACACTCCATACTTTCAGAATTGTCCAACAGGGAATTTGCTGCCGCTATCCAGGGAGAAATGGGAAACAAGCAAATAGAGGTAGCAACTGCCCCCTGCCTTTGCTCACCTGCCGACCTCTGACACTGGTGTTGCTTCCCAGCATTCCAAGCAGTAATGCCTGTTTCGTACATTCATTCATTCATTCATTCATTGCACCCCTGTACTCCCAATTTAGTACATAGTAGTTGCTTGAGATGTCTTGTTCACACTTACTCCTCTTGACTGTGGCTGTAAGAGGTCAAGTCTGAAATGCAGAAGTGTGTTCTCAAAGGTTGTTCCACCCTCTCAGTTTTCAAGAGATTTTTGCAATTGCAAGCAAACATGCAGAGTGCTGAACAGGCTGTTTCTTAAACAAAAGTCCTCTCTGTGTGTGGTCAGTTAATCCAGAAGAACTCTCAGCCTTTCCTAATATAGGTTCCTCCCAGATGGTTTGGACTAGAACTCCCATCTGCCCCACTCAACATGATCAGTGGTCAAGGATGGTGGAAGATGTTTTGCTGAGGAATTCTTAGTTAAGTATCGTTAGTTGCAGACCCTGCAAGAAGGATCTCATGGGAGCTAGATTAAGTACACTATAGCTATTATGTGAACAGTGATGAAATACTCTCCAATAGCAACACAGATATGGAAAATTCTATTTCACTCTTCAATTGTCCAATGCACTGGAAAAGTGAAAAAAGGTGTAACAGTTTAAGCAGCTTGCATGCCAACATCCATGGGAACATGGTTAAAAGGCATTAATGTGTCAGCTTGCCCCAAACTGTAACCCACCAGATGTTTTGCTTACACATGTGTTAAATAAAATAAGCAGACACACTTGGTTGTTCATTTATGACAGAGTAGGAGATCTTCCGGCCTGTGCTCCAGGCTGAAAAAATCACAGGGTTATTGAGAGAACCATAACTGTGCTCCTTGGAAAGAAGGTGGGATAGAAATCCAATAAAGACATTAAATAATCTCCTAGCTTCCATATGCCATAACCATTGGTCCTGACTTCTAGAGAAGGAAAGTGAGAAAGTTTGCTTTTGAATATTGATGGTGATACCTAAATGTAACCAATTAGTGGCTAGCATTAGAGGAAAACAAGGAACAACATTTGGATTTGCTTAGTACTGTGCCACTGCAGCCTCCAGAAAGCTTGCTAGTCACAGCATACAAACAGGAACAGATTTTTCACATGCTATCTGACTCGGCCTTGCTGTTTTTAGAATACTGCAATCGCCTAGGGTTGAATGTATGCCATGATAGCAAGCAGAGCTTCTAATTTATTTATTTTTGCAGTCAATTCTTCTTTATGTTGCAATACTAATTAGAGAAATCAACAAATACAAATGGGATTCAATAAGGTTTGAGCAGAATTCATACAGAATAACATTCCTATTGCTCCAGTGGAGTGAACAGTTTTAATTCAGGAGAAGCGTAAAGGCAGGACCACACTGACACTTTAGGCCACGGAAGTTATGCATTAGGCTTGTGCCATGGAACATGCAGTTGTCCTGGGGCATAACTTTAATGAATCTTGTGATGAAAAGGAAGGAGAACAACATTTTCAAAAATGGTCTCATTAAAAGGCCCTCCAACTCCAAGCATTTCCCAATGGCCCCAGCTGCGGATTGTATATTCAGAGCAGATTCCACACACCTAGCACACTCTGCAGCTCATCAGGGGTTGTTTAACCCACAATAACATGTCATGTTAAGCAAACAGGCACAACTTCTCTGTAACCCCCTTCACAAAGCTGCTTTTGTTTATAAAAAGACAGCTGCTAGGGCTTTGTTACATGAATTGGAGAATAAATATATTTAATCCAGTCCTTCCCAACCTGGTGTCCCCCAGAGGTTTTGGACTTCTAGCAACTGTAGCCATGGTCCATTGTTAGAAACACTGGGAAAGCAAGTCCAAAAATATGGAGGCCACCATGTTGGAGAAGGTTGATGTAATGGGTAATAGTTTTGAGTATAAAAATGGTGTGCTGGATATTACAGGTTGAACGGCAGCATGGAGAGTTCTACACATGGGTCCATGATCCTGTGACAGCTTCACCCTTCAGCCTCTTGTCAATTACACGCCACAGCAAAGCTGCCAGAAGTTGGCTGAGCACTAGCAGAGTAAATGGGGATTGAGCTGCAAGTTGGCAAGTTGAAGCAATCACGGAACAGCATCAGCACATGCCAAAACAAAGCACAGGTCCACTCAAGTTGCGTTCTTAGTTTGCAAATGTTGTCAGTAGTTTCAATTAGTTCAGAAACCAAGAAAGATATCAATAACAGTTTTGTTAAACAACATAGGAAACATACAAGGCTTCTCCAGCATATTGTGGCCCTCATTTCTGAGTTCTTTTGTAGACCAAGTGCAATTTCTATACTATTATTCAAGGTTGCATTCTGATTACATG
Organism: Varanus komodoensis; assembly: GCF_004798865.1. Taxonomy (NCBI): domain Eukaryota; kingdom Metazoa; phylum Chordata; class Lepidosauria; order Squamata; family Varanidae; genus Varanus; species Varanus komodoensis. The sequence continues at coordinate 1,675,053 of NW_025335548.1, forward strand.
ATCCCATTTTTCAACATTTGTTTGGGATTTTCTTTCTTTCTGCTTTTCTTGCTTGCTTATGGTTCACCCCTTCATGTTCCTCAGTTGTTCTATTCCCATTAATATTGTACATTAACTACTTTAATATAAATAATATCCCCAGCCAAGACAGGGATGGAGGGCTTCATTAATTAATTAATTAATTAAAAGTATGTATATGCCGTCCTGTTGCGAAAGCTTCAGGACGGCTCACATAGATAAAATACAATAAAATATAACATAGATAAAATTATCAACCCACACTGGCTGCAATAAAAACATGCTTAAATCATGATATTAAAATTTAGTAAAATATTGCTGAAACAAAAAGGTCTTAACCTTTTTATTAATGACTGTAGACTCTTTCAGGGGCCAAACTGTCGGGTGGGATGGATTGTGGGTGAGGAAGCAGTGAGTGGCCCCAGGACACCTACATATGCCTGCACACACCTGCACACAAGGGGCTAACAGAATATACGCTGAAGCTATCGAAACTGATTTCAGTGATATCATCAATAAATGCTTCTAAGGTTTGGTCATGTTTTGGATGAGGGTGAACAAACTGAAGCTTAATCCCTACAAGACAATTCTGGCTGATCAAAAGGCACGTTAAGGAATGGAGACAGTCTGTGCTGCATGGGATTATTCCCCTGCTGAAGACTCCGGGTCACTGTTTGGGGAGCCTCCCAGGTTTGTCCTTGAACCTGGATGCACCCATTCTGGCAGTGGCCAAGATGGCGGTTGTGCTGCTGAGGCTTGGGAGTAACAATGCTGTTTCCCAGAATGTTTGGTCCAGCTGTGGTTAAGTATGCCTTGGTTGGATCTCTTTTGGACTACTGTAATGCACTCTGTGTGGGCCTGCCTTCAAAAACTGACCCAGAATGCTGTGCCCAGACGGTTGACCAGAGCCAATTGGGGGAACACGTGACTCCCTTGCTCTAACAGCTGCAATGGCTACTGGTCTATTTGTGAGCACAACTCAAAGTGCTGGGTACGACCCATAAATTCATATAGAGCTTGGGACCAGCTGCAACAAAGACCAGCGTCTCCCATAAAATCCTGCTTGGCTCTTCAGATCTTCAGGAGAAGCTCTCCTTTCAATACTGCTGCCTTCAGGGGCATTTTGGAGGTGACCCAAGAGAGGGCCTTCTTGGCAGCCACCCTCAGTCTGTGGAGCTCCATGCCCAGGGAGGCCAGGCTCCCTCCCTTTCTGTTTTTCTTCCACTGGCAGGCAAAGTTTTTTTTCTCCAAGCAAACCTTCAGCAAGAAAATGGGTCTAGTGTTGGTTGCCCAGTGAATTATTATTGTTATGTTTCTAATTGTGTTTCAACTCATGTATGACTGCTTTCATCAGGCTTTGTTTAGCACTGTAAGTCACCCTGATTACCCTTTTCTTGGTAGGAAAGTGGGCTACCAATCTAACAAATGAATACATTTAATATTTTGGTTTGTATTCTTAGCTTCCTTCACACTCCTGCCAGCTGATAAATTTCCCCACTGACAAGAGTTGCTTATGCTTATCCCTCTGAGTAAATGCAGGGAGAAATGCAGGACTTGAGAACTCCGGCATGTATGTGGGAGGCTAAGGGAGCAGTAAGCCTGAACTAGCTAGGGGATCCAGCCGCAGAAGCCAGGCACTTTCCCTGTGCCCCCTGGGCTGCTTATGGGTGGAGGAAGCAGTTGATCTGGGTCTTGTTGCTCCACAACACCATCGGGGTAGTGTTCAGAAGAGAGGTTCCAGCTCATCTGCCTAATTGGAGCAGCTGACCAAGGAGTTAAGAGAGTTTAACCCTTGCACAGCTATTAACTTGTGCCTGTCTTTTTTTTTTTTTTGCTCCCCATATTTGTATCCCTATATTTATATCCCTATATATATATCCCTATATATATGTTGTATTTGCTCCCTATAGGTTGTTTGAACCTGATTGATTTTATGATATATAATTGATTTATTATTGCTGACACTTGAAATTGAACTATGCCTACCCTGGATCACGCTGCTTATGTCTGACATCTTACGTCCTGAGAAACGGAATGTTTGCTTATTTACATGAACTGATTTCCCCTTTCTAACCTACCCCCCAATTAGTATATAGTTCAGCAGATGTACGCAGCTGATATGCAACAAACTGACATAATTGCATGCTTACACTAACCTTTGAGTTTCTGCTTTGATAAGTGGTAACATAAAAACTAAGGCTTGAGTTCAAACAATGCATCACGTGATTGTTGTGTTTACTGTGTTAGTAAGAGCTGAAGTACCAGAGCAGGGTACTTCTCAGGAAATTCCTGCATTTTCAATATTTCATCTTGCCAGCAGAGAAATAACTATAAGCCCCATCTGGTATATCAAGGAAGGAAAAACAGGAGATAGAAGTGTAAGAATACATGCCCTGCTCAAAGTGTTTAGCAGAGCAAAATATTTTTCACAAAGACTGTGTTTCCTGATTATCTAGATCTTCTGCTAAAAGGAACCTCCTAAAAGTTTGACCATTCAATCCCTGCGTCCCTGCTTCAGTATACCACTGTCATTTGGTTTTCTGTAATACTAAATTGTGTCGGTTCCAATATGTTTTATCCCCACGGAGACAGAATAGAGCTGCATCTGGGAATGAATGGTATAAACAGCCCCCCTTCGTCTTTTGCCCCACCTGAAGCCATCTGTAGTGGCTTCTCACAATCACGGAAAAACCTGTGGTAAAACTGTTGCTGAGCTACATGTGATTGTCACGCATTCTGCCCATGGCAATGTTCAACGGAGTGCAGTACATTCAGGTACAATATAAACAAATAATCTGACCTGGAAATAGCCGCTGAATTACTGAGGCCAAAAAGTATGTGTTGAATTCTGAATGCTTAAAAAAAGCTCTATTCAAAATGGAGGAGAAAACAAAGGAAGGGGGCAGCAAGCACAAGGAAAGAAAACATGACTGGACTGTGAATGCTGTTGCCATCAACTAGGACATATTTGCGCTTGCCTCTTGGGGATAAGCTTGTGTGTCTCTAAAAAGATAAGTACAGAGAGCGTAATTCCCGCTGAGACAATGAAGCTGGGAGTGGCGGGGGAGAGAGAGAAGGAGGGAGAGGAGCAACAATGAATGGTGAAATGGTGGGCTAAGGTGAAGGAGAGGCGTTTGTCTGACTGCTGCTTCCAGTGCACAATAATTTTTCTCATGTAATATGGTGGATAAGTGAAAAATTCAGGTGCCAGATTAAGAAAATGTAAACAGGAACACCAAAGGATTTGAATAAAAGGAATTGAGACTCCTCTTGCAAAACTGAGAGGACATGAGCGTGGCGACATAGGGAAATGTGAAAATGAGTAAGACTGCTTAAACCCATGCAATTATTGTTATGTAGTGGAAACTGGAAAGTAGAAGTGGAATTATTTACTTTCAGTGAAGCGTTCTTTTAATACATAGTTCCTGTGAATGTCAGCAGAGACTTTGTGCATCTCTGTTGATTAAGATTTTAATCTGGCAGTACAAATTAAAAACTATTTTTTGTTCTGGCATTGGTAATGTTGTCTTTCCAGAGCCTCCTTGTTGGATTTTGTTAGTAACCAAGGTCAGAGTCATCTCTGATATATGGTGTCCCTATGGATGAATGCCTTCCAAAATGTCCTGTCCTTCAGAGCCCTGCTCAGCTCTTGTAATCCCAAGACTTGCAGCTTCCTTTATGGAATTGATCCATCTCATAGCTGATATTTCTCTTCTTCTGCCATCAACTTTCCCTAGCATTATTGTCTTCTCCAGTGAATCTTGCCTTCTCATGATGTGCCCACGCATGTGCTCTTCTTGTAAAGTTCCTCATTTTCACTTCCAGGGAAAGTTCTAGCTTGATTTGATCAATGTCCCACTAGTTTGGCTCTCTGTTGATCCAGGGTATTCATGAAGCTGGCACCATGTTTCAAAGGCATCCATTTTCTTTCCTTCAGCTTTCTTCACTGTCCAGCTTTCACAACCATGCATGGTATCAGGAATTCAATAGTGTAGATGATCTTGGACATGGTCTCTAGAGAAACATCTGTAAACTTGATGATATGATCTTGAGTGCCTTCTCCTTTTTGGAATCCAGCTGGAATGTCAGGCATTTCCTGCTCCATATAACTAAAATGAGTTGTTGCAACAGCCTGAGCATCATTTTGCTTGCATCAGCATTAGTGCAAGGGGCCTGTAGTTGCTGCGCTTTTTTGGGAAAACCTCAATAGCAGCCTCAACAAAGAAAACCAGGTTCAGGTAGGAAAGACCCCTTTCACCTTGAACTTCAGCATTTTTATTGAAAGATCGCCCAGGACCCCTGCAGTTACTTACAACAGCATGCTACCGGGTAGTGGATCTCACCGCCCACTACAAAATCACAGCCATGTACAGACACTTTTATAACCTGCTAGTCATGTACACCTAAATCATATCCCTGATTAATATACAGTAGAGGTTACAAATAAATTTAAGGAATTAGATCTGATAGAGTGCCTGAAGAACTATGGACGGAGGTTCACAACATTGTACAAGAGGTAACAACTAAAACCATCCCAAAGAAAAAGAAATGCAAGAAAGCAAAATGGCTGTCTGAGGAAGCTTTACAAATAGCTGAGGAAAGAAGGGAAGCGAAAGGCAAGGGAGAAAGAGAAAGATACACCCAACTGAATGCAGAATTCCAGAGAATAGCTAGAAGAGATAAGAATGCCTTCTTAAATGAACAGTGCAAAGAAATAGAAGAAAACAATAGAATAGGGAGGACCAGAGATCTCTTCAAGAAAATTGGAGATATGAACATTTCATGCAAAGATGGGCATGATAAAGGACCAAAATGGAAGGGACCAAAATGGCAGGGACCTAACAGAGGCAGAAGAGATTAAGAAGAGGTGGCAAGATTACACAGAAGAATATACAAGAAAGAGCTTAACGTCCCTGATAACTACAATGGGGTGGTCACTGACCTCGAGCCAGACATCCTGGAATGTGAAGTCATATGGGCCTTAGGAAGCCTGAGCAACAACAAAGCTAGTGGAGGTGACAGTATTCCAGCTGAGCTATTCAAAATCTTAAAAGACAATGCAGTAAAAGTGCTACACTCAATATGCCAGCAAATTTGGAAAACTCAACAGTGGCTGCAGGATTGGAAAAGGTCAGTTTACATTCCTATCCCAAAGAAGGGCAATGCCAAGGAATGTTCAAACTACCGCACCATTGCACTCATTTCACATGCTAGCAAAGTTATGCTCAAAATCCTACAGGCTTGGCTCCAGCAGTATGTGGACCGAGAACTACCAGAAGTACAGGCAGGATTTCGAAGAGGGAGAGGAACTAGAGATCAAATTGCCAACATACGCTGGATCATGGAGGAAACTAGGGAGTTCCAGAAAAACATCTGCTTCATTGACTATGCTAAAGCCTTTGATTTTGTGGATCACAACAAATTGTGGCAAGTTCTTAAAGAGATGGGAGTACCAGACCATCTTATTTGTCTCTTGAGAAACCCATATGCGGGTCAAGAAGCAACAGTGAGAACTGGACACGGAACCACTAATTGGTTCAAAATTGAAAAGGAGTTCTTCGGAAAGGTTGTATACTGTCGCCCTGCCTATTTAACTTATATGCAGAGCACATCATTA